>NC_091296.1:52752154-52934654 GCF_038502225.1 Cherax quadricarinatus | reverse complement strand
GTGTTGAGTGTGTATGTCAATAGCTCGCTACACCTACCATCAATTATCAGTACCAAGAAGACTCGCTGTCTTTAAGTGTCTACTGACCACTTTGCTAAGAGATTCTTCAGTGAAAAAGTCTTGTCTTCTTATTTCTTCCAAGCCTCCGAAACCTACCTTCTACAGCCTTTTCCTCCCGTAAGTACCAATGTGCTGCAGCGGCCTGCTGCTGCTTGCAGCCTGCAGCATGCTACAAGCAGTCTGCAACCTGCGGCCTGTAACAGCCTGCTACTGCTTGCTACATCCTGCAGTTTGCAGCTTGCATCTTGCTAAAGCTTGCAGTTTGCAGCATTCAGCAAGTCACATTTCATTTCTTGATATATATATATATATATATATATATATATATATATATATATATATATATATATATATATATATATATATATATATATAAGTTTGTATCTATGTAAAGTACGAAATGTATACAATTGAATATATACTGCATATACAAAGTATCCCGGCAAACACTGATGCAAGCATGTGCAGATAAATCCCACAATGTAGGGAATATCTGATTCTTTCGATCCCAGAAACCCTCTTCAGCGGATGAGATATTTAATAGGCATCGAGTCGGAAGTTCGAGTCCCGTCCCTCCCTCTCCCATATACTGCTTCCTCCCCATATGATATCTGTTTTCACATGTTTTTGCTTTTTATTTCTTAAACTAGGTTATTATTATTATTATTATTTAGTTTACTACATCTGCTGTTTCCCTTCAAGGAAACACATGCACCATCACTCCTTCAATAGCTGTCTTGCCAGAGGTATATTACTACTATTACAATTCAAACATCTTTTCCCCATACCTCAGACTAGATTATTATTATTATTTTTATTATAATTGCACCAATAACCCGCACATAGAAGAATGAAACTTATGATGACGTTTCGGTCCAAGTCGGACCGAAACGTAATCTTAGGTTTCATTTTCTTACGAGCGGGTTATCTGTGTATTGTTCCAGTCACGGTATTCTGCCTTTTTATTCACTATTATTATTATTATTATTATTATTATTATTATTATTATTATTATTATTATTATTATAATTATTATTATTATTATAATATTAATATTATTATTATTATTATAATATTAATATTATTATTATTATTATTATTTCATTTAGGTGTGTGGATGAGCACATCGTACTGCAGCAGCTGTGCCTGGCCTGTGCTTCATATATCCTCCATCAGTCGCCTCATTAACCTTGCTAGGCTACCTTGCATTCTACTCATTATATATTCACCGCACTCTTATTTCACTGTCATTGCATTTATTATCCTGTTTTATTCAGTGCATGTTCTCTCAAGTTTGCTTTGCATAGACGTTATGAAATGGCTTTGATTCGTACGAAAATGTATGAAAAAGTTTAAACTCTATTTAGCCTTATGAAGGGAACTCAAACACGAATAATTAAAAAAAATATTGGATCCTTTATGTCAACTGTATAAAGTTTTCACTGATCGTATATCCTATAAATATACAGAGAATTAATCTCTTGGTTCCATGACAACATAATATTGGTTGGTTAAGTTGAAAACCTATCGACCGCATTAGGTTTTTAAACAAAGCACTTACAAAGGCATATACACCAAGAGGTATGAGTCTATCCATGTATATATATATACGTTGGGAGATAATACAATAGTAGTCTTTGACTGCTGCATGTGACATGCAGCCTTAATGATCCTTGTGTAGTTAATAAAATTTGAGTCTAATAAAGCAAGCAACTAACTGTAACTCCTACAATAAGCTTGGAAGAAAACGCTCAGTGTATATACACTGGGAATGTTGATGTGCGTTTTATTTTGTTTGTTTATTATGGGAATTTGTGAAGTTGTATTATCGTCATTAAGACAACAGAGTAACAGTTTCAAGTGTATGTTCAAGGTCACCTCTGAGCAGTGTTCAAGGTCACCTGAACAATGTTCAGGGTCACCTCTGTGAACAATGTTCAAGGTCACTTCTGTGAGCTATGTTCAAGGTCACTTCTGTGAACTAGGTTCAAGGTCACCTCTGTGAACTATGTTCAAGGTCACCTCTGTGAACTATCTTCAAGGTCACCTCTGTGAACAGTGCTTAAGGTCACTTCTGTGAGCTATGTTCAAGGTCACTTCTGTGAACTAGGTTCAAGGTCACCTCTGTGAACTATGTTCAAGGTCACCTCTGTGAACTAGGTTCAAGGTCACCTCTGTGAACTATGTTCAAGGTCACCTCTGTGAACTATGTTCAAGGTCACCTCTGTGAACTAGGTTCAAGGTCACCTCTGTGAACTAGGTTCAAGGTCACCTCTGTGAACTATGTTCAAGGTCACCTCTGTGAACAGTGCTTAAGGTCACATCTGTGAACTATTACACACCTTCGTTAACTTAAAAAATATAATATAAAAAATCCAAGCAATGCTTGCTGCCTTTCATATCTAGTTCAAAAAAAAATTGAAAAAACAGAAAAATAATAAGACTTTTTTTTTTTTTTACCTGATTGGGTTTTTGTAGCCCCTTCCCGATCCTCACGCATTCTTTTCAAAGAATCACATTCACCAGTGAATAATGTTCAATGTATACGTGATCCATATATCCCCGTGTAAAGCATTCACTGAATGATACATTAGTTGTATATTGATGTGTAGGTAATTTGTTTAAGATGATGAGAGCAGAATAATTAGCAAACAGTAAACCACCCACGTATCATCCTAGCCAACGCAACACGACACACGTATCATCCTAGCAAGCAATGCACGGCACATGTATCATTCTAGCAAACAATATACCACACGTATAATTCTAACAATGCACGGCGCATGTATCATCTTTTCAAACAATACACGATACATGCATCATCCTGGTAACAGTATGATGAAAGCAAAATAACAGGCACGGGAACAGTGAGCTATACTTTGTAAGGTGAACTAATTGATGCTGGTAAAGATCTTTTGATCCAAGGAATTGGAGCTACCCTTCCCCTAGATCAAACGAGATCACCTTTCATTCCCCCATGAATATAATAATAATTATGTTAATAATGCTGATAATAAGTTTATAATTATCGTTGTAAGGGATGAATTGTGAGATCAATTTGTATTGTACGTGCGCTGCGACAGGACACGTCGCACGAGATGGTGGTGGCGTGCTGCAAGTTCCTGTGCTACTTCTGTCGCACGGGAGGCCAGAACCAGAAGGCTATGTTCGACCACCTGCCCTTCCTGCTGGAGAACTCTTACATCCTGCTCTCCCGGCCCTCCCTCAGAGGCACGACCCCGCTCGACGTCGCCTACTCCTCCCTCATGGACAACACTGAGCTGGCTCTGGCTCTCAGGTATATACACTCCTATCATTCCTGATAACTCCAAGAAGTCTGTTACATCCCTCTCTAACCGTTGATGCCCTGTTGTGTGACCACTGGTAACTACTATACCCGTAGTACATCCTTTAATGACCCTTGGTACCTCTTACAGTTTTGGAACATCACCAACACCTATCGTGTATGAATAACACACATGTGCAACATTTAGGTATCTTTAATGACGAAACACTTCATCTATACTGCAACAGGCTTTTTTTTTTTTTCAATCGAGTACGGAGGCGACTTTCATGTAAGTATTGAAGAAGCTTGCTGGGATTGAAAAAAAAATGAATTGAAGAAATTTGCTGGGACTGAAAAACCTTGAACTGAAGACGGTTGCTGGGACTGCAAAAGCCTGGGATTGAAAAGAAAAACTGCTAGGCGTGGAGAAGCCAAACGTACAGGCAGAAAGTTCCGACACAAATAATACCCAAGTGCTGCACGTGTGTCTTATTTATCAAGCTGTCGGTACTGTATTGTATACCTTCGATGAATAACACCTCCCGTTACTCTAGACATCTTTGAAAGTCTCTGGTTACTATATTACCCACAAGTAACTTGATACAAGTCTTCACCAGTCATCCACACGTCTTGTGAAACATTTTCCAGGACGGTTAGTTTATAACAAACATTAGAGAATGAAGTTGCTTAAATGTTGACAACAAGAAAGCGAATTGATGTTTGAATATTCACACCAATGTTTGAATAAAATCAATAAGGTTTAAACAAGATCAATAATGTTTAAAAAAGATCAATAATGTTTGAATTCGATCAATATAATGTTTAAATTGCGCGTTATATGTTGAATATAAAGTAATATTAAATAAGTACATTAATATTTACATAAGTACAATAACATTACTTAAGTACAGTAATAATATTTAAACAAAGACAACAATGTTTAAATAAGGACAAAAATATTTATATAAAAACAATAACATTGAAATAAGCAGACATTAATATTAATAATAATGTATAAATGTTCACAGCAATGTTTGAATAATATCAATACCGTTTGAATATGCGGAATCATATTCAAATAGGCACAATTTTTAGACACGCATAATAATATTAAAACAGTAATATATAAATGAACACAATAATGTTGGAATAGGCAAGATAACACCTGAAAAGTCACATATTTAAGTAAACACAGTATTGTGTTTCAGTATGTTTCACTGCTTACTTCTTCCTCCCCGACAGAGAACACCACTTAGAAAAGATTGCTGTGTACCTTTCAAGATGTGGACTTCAGAGCAACAGTGACCTGGTGGAGCGAGGCTACCCAGACCTGGGCTGGGACCCAGTAGAGGGAGAGCGTTACCTCGACTTCCTCAGGTTCTGCGTGTGGGTTGGAGGTAGGTACTGAGTGTGTGTGGGTGGGAAGTAGGTATGCGTCCGTGTGAGTGGGAGGTAGGTACTGCGTCCGTGTGGGTGGAAGGTAGGTACTGCGTGTGTGTTGGGGGATTTAAATACTGCGTGTGTGGGTGGGAGATAGGTACTGCGTGTATGGGGGAGGTAGGTACTACGTGGGGGGCGGGAGAGTTTGGTGCTGCATGGGGGGAGGGGGAGTTAGGTACCACGCGTATGGAGAAGGTAGGTACTACGTGTGTGTGTGTGGGTGGGAGGTAGGTGCTGCGTGGGGGAGAGAGAGTTAGGTACTGCGTGGGGGAGGGGGAGTTAGGTACTGCGTGTATGGAGAAGGTAGGTACTACGTGTGTGTGTGTGGGTGGGAGTTAGGTACTGCGTGTATGGTTAAGGTAGGTACTATGTGTGTGGGTGGGAGGTAGGTACTGCTTGGGGGGGAGTTAGGTACTGCGTGTGTAGGAGACGAATGAAAATAGAGAAAATATAAATGAAAGAAGAGACATATTATTACTTTTAAAGATTAAGTGCCACAGTGAGCCATCATGACTTGGCCCTGGAGGCACACGATACAGGCACCCTGAGGTGTATTTCCCTGTGTATATTCATAAATAATCCGTACGTAGGTCATACGTACGGGTTATTTGTGTATAGTTCCAGTAAGGGTATAGAGTCGTTTTTCTTATCTGTATATATACATTGAGAGTAATTTAATCCCTATTTTAGTAATTAAAGTATTTTTTGTCTGGTGAAGAAAACGTTACTTGCAGCCTCAGTGGCCCGAGTGTAGTTGATAGACTTTAAACCCTATTGACGCCCAAAGATATAATGTACACCTCTATATAGAAGACACTTGTTGTAGAAGAGGCATTTATTGGGGGCAACATTTCACTCTATGTAGAACTTTATCAAGACCTGACTATAAATCTGGACACAGAGCGAAACGTCGACCTAGTTAATGCTCTTCTGCAGTGTGTATTGTGTTCTGTATACAAATAACCCGCACAAAAAAGAGAGAAGCTTACGACGACGTTTCGGTCCGACTTGGACCATTGACAAAGTGTGACTTTGTCAATGGTCCGAGTCGGACCGAAACGTCGTCGTAAGCTTCTCTCTTTTATGTGCGGGTTATTTGTGTATCATTCCAGTCACGGTATTGTGCCTTTTTTGTTATTTGTGTTCTGTATTTTCAGCAGTACACTGTTTATCCACCTCAATGTATAAATACACAAACAAACACACACACACATGTATAATATATATGTATGTATGCGGGCCCTGCTCATACAGCAGATTAGGTTCCGGGTTACGCTGTAAAGTGAATCAGCCTTTTTTTTTTTTTTTTTTTCATTTTCAAATGCTTTTAAAAACCTGATATCATGTTTACGCTATCATATATTAAGTGAGCAATATAGCTAGGCCTAAAAACTGCATATACAGTACACACATTACTTACCTTAAAATATTTTTGTCCTTAGCTTGTAATGAGTGGTGAATATATTTACTGTAGGAAGTCTGAATAAATGAAGAATGGGTATAATTGAAAACAGCTGTATTAGCGAAACGCTGTAAAGCGAGGCTTGCCTGTATATAATCATTAGTATTTGCTATAATTTGGTAAATCTTAGTTCTTATTTTCTTAAGCATATTACATTAGTTGCGTTAGAAAATTATAAATAAAGATTGGATTAACTTTCCTTTTAATAAATCCATTATTCTGCATTAATACATCCTGTATTTTGTATTTAGAGCTTTCAAAAATGTAAATTAAACAGCTTGCTGTAGAGAGTAGTGTTGCCTGCTAGGCTGTGAGTATTTTGTTTTTAACGTTAATGGTCACCTACTTCTGCTTATACTGTGGTCTGATTGGTCAAAGACTTGCTCAGCTTGACCTATCAGATAACACTTAAAGAGTAGGAAGGTTACATCTGTTGCGTAACCAGTCTGGTAGCGTTGTGACACGTCAGGATGGCTTGTAGTGTGATACGCCAGGCTGGCTTGTAGTGTGACACACCAAGCTGGCTTGTGGTGTGACACACAAGGCTGGCTTGTAGTATGACACACCAAGCTGACTTGTGTGACACAAGGCTGGCTTGTAGTGTGACACACCAAGCTGACTTGTTGTGTGACACAAGGCTGGCTTGTAGTGTGACACACCACGCCAGGCTGGCTTGAGTATGACACACCAAGATAACTTGTTGTGTGACACACCAAGATGACTTGTGTAACACACAAGGCTGGCTTGTAGTGTGATACACCACACTGGGTTGTAGTATAACACACGAAGATGGCTTGTACTGTGACACACCAGGCTGACTTGTGTGACACACAAGGCTGGCTTGTAGTGTGACACACGAAGATGGCTTGTAGTGTGACACACCAAGCTGGTTTGTAGTATGACACACCAAGCTGACTTAATATTGTAGCACTCCAGGCTGGCTTGTATTGTAGCATGCAAGGCTGGCTTGTAGTGTGGCAATCCAGGCTGATTTGTACCATGCAAAGGTGGCTTGTAGTGTGGCACTTCAAGCTGGCTTGTAGTGTAACACATCAGGCTGGCTTGCATTTTACCATGCTAGGCTGGCTTGCAGTGTGGCATGCTAGGCCTGCTCTTATTGTAACACGCCAGACTTGCTTGTATTGTAGCATGTTAGGCTGACATGCAGTGTAACACCAAGCTGGTTTGTAGTGAGACACACCAAGCTGGCTTGTAGTGTGACACACCAAGCTGGCTTGTAGTGTGGCACACCAAGCTTTCTTGTGTGATGCACCAAGCTGGCTTGTATTGTGGCACCAAGCTGGTTTGTAGTGTGACTCACCAAGTTGGCTTGTAGTGTGACACACCAAGCTGGCTTGTAGTATGACACACCAGGCTCTCTCATAGTGAAGGACGCCAGACTGGCTTGCAATGTCACACACCAAACTGTCTTGTAGTGTGACACATCAAACTGGCTTGTAGTGTGACACCAAGTTGGCTTGTAGTGAGACTCACTAGGCTGACTTGTAATGTGACACCAAGCATGCTTATAGTATGACACACCAAGCCGGTTTGAAGTATGACACCAAGATGACTTGTATTGTGACACACCAGGCTGGCTTGTAGTATGAGACACCAAGCTGGCTTGTAGTGTGACACACCATGCTGGCTTGTAGTGTGGCAAACCAGGCTGGCTTGTAGTGTGGCACACCAAGCTTTCTTGTAGTGTGATGCACCAAGCTGGCTTGTAGTGTGACACACCAAGCTGGCTTGTGGTATGACACGCCAGGCTCTCTTATAGTGAAGGACGCCAGACTGGCTTGCAGTGTGACACACCAAACTGTCTTGTAGTGTGACACACCAAATTGGCTTGTAGTGTGACACCAAGCTAGCTTGTAGTGTGACACCATGCTTTCATGTAGTGTGATATCAAGCTGGCTTGTAGTGACACCAAGTTGGCTTGTAGTGTGTTACACCAGGCTCTCTTATAGTGAAGAACGCCAGGCTGGCTTGTAGTATGACATCCCGGGTTGGCTTGTAGTGTGGCTTACTTTTACCAGGTCTGAACAGGGACCAGGAGCTGCAAGGTACACCCTTATCATTTCTTCCTCATCCTCACGTACCCTCCCTCACTAGCGTCGTGTATCCTCACCCTCACGTAGCTTAGGCCCTTACCATTATTATTATTATAATAAAAAAGAATCGCTAAACCTGGCCATTACCAGTCATGTATCATTATCCTCACTCACGGTAGGCCCCTCACTGATGTCATGTATATTCATCCTCACGCACGGTAGAGCTTTCACTGGTGTCTATGTATCCTCATCCTCACGCACGGTAGACCTTTCACTGGTGTCGTGTATCCTCATCCTCACGCACGGTAGACCTTTCACTGGTGTCGTGTATCCTTATCCTCACGCATGGTAGGCGTGTCCTCAGTGTATATTACAAAATGCGACATCCCTTATCATAGATATCTACCAGAGAATACTAAGTCAACAACGTCTTGCTCACTCTCTAGTACCTAGCCTGTTTCTGGCTTTATAACAGGTCGTTAGGTAAAATTGAAGTACAGTTATCCCCTATCATTTGGGGGCTTCTCATAGCGCTTTGGGATTACAACTGGATGAAATCATACTAACCAAAATAAAGTTTGATAACTTTAAATAACGAAAAGGTGTCTAGGTTAAATAATATTTAGTTGAATGTAAACTTATAAATATATAAGTTGCTACTACACTTGGCTTGGTGTTTAGCTTCTGCAACTAGTGCTTAGTGTTCTGTACATTTAATTTGACTGTGCAGTCAGCACTTTAATTATGATACTGAGCATAGAAATACTTTCAAAGAAACTGTACCATCTGGTACGTTACTGTAACGAAATTTACTGTACGCGAGTATGGTGTGCTAGGCTAGGCTAAGCATGTGACTGACAAAGTCCCCAGAGAAGCTAACCTTTGACCTATAGAAAAGAAATATAACAGCTTGCTTGAACACTTACACGACAAATTCACCAAACGACAAAATACACGAAGCAGCAGTGAATAGCACAGCGTCAGACAAAGGAGGAGACAAAGCGATAAGTTCTCCATACAAGGCAAAAAAAAAAAAAAAAAAATACCGAATCTGAGTTCAGCAATTTCCAAACCCTGAATACGACAGTGCGTAGATGCCAGTCAGAACAAGGTAGATCTGGAGTTGGACTCAGCACCTGAAACACAGTCTCTTACGAAACAACCTCAGAAAAAGGCTCTGTGAACTTTTTTTGGCGCATAATTACGAGATGTATGTTGCGGCTCACCAACGGAGACACTCTACCAGGAAACAGAGTCTACATGACACGAGTAGAGAACAACATTCTCCCAGACAGAGGAGAGAGATCAAGCGAGAGAGAGGGAAAGAGAGAGCGAAGGAGCACTGCAGGGGCAAGATTACACCTACTGGTTTACCGCACGCCCCAGTAAACAAACAAACAGGTAGTTTGTAGCACGGGTAGCCAATCAAAACGTTTTAGCGAGCACAATGTAGTGTAGTTGTTACAACCTGCCTATATACGTAAACTTAAGATATAAGACAACTAATAATATAAAGCATGATATTTTCGCTTTAGCTGTTAACGAAAATAACATTAGCAATATAATATTAGACTAAGTAAGTTCGTCAGGAAACAGGACAAGTGATTCCTAACACGGGTCTTGGATGATGACCCACCGTTGGAGCTTTTAGTATCAGATGAATGAAGGAAATATATACTTTGTTTATCGTATCGTTTTCTGAGGACGCTAGAATGTGTACTCACTGAGCCTCACAACACTGCACCAGCTTGCATCGACCCAACACTGCACCAGCTTGCCTCGACCCAACACTGCACCAGCTTGCCTCGACCCAACACTGCACCAGCTTGCCTCGACCCAACACTGCACCAGCTTGCCTCGACCCAACACTGCACCAGCTTGCATCGACCCAACACTGCACCAGCTTGCCTCGACCCAACACTGCACCAGCTTGCCTCGACCCAACACTGCACCAGCTTGCCTCGACCCAACACTGCACCAGCTTGCATCGACCCAACACTCCACCAGCTTGCCTCGACCCAACACTGCACCAGCTTGCCTCGACCCAACACTGCACCAGCTTGCCTCGACCCAACACTGCACCAGCTTGCCTCGACCCAACACTGCACCAGCTTGCCTCGACCCAACACTGCACCAGCTTGCCTCGACCCAACACTGCACCAGCTTGCCTCGACCCAACACTGCACCAGCTTGCATCGACCCAACACTGCACCAGCTTGCCTCGACCCAACACTGCACCAGCTTGCCTCGACCCAACACTGCACCAGCTTGCCTCGACCCAACACTGCACCAGCTTGCCTCGACCCAACACTGCACCAGCTTGCCTCGACCCAACACTGCACCAGCTTGCCTCGACCCAACACTGCACCACCTTGCCTCGACCCAACACTGCACCAGCTTGCATCGACCCAACACTGCACCAGCTTGCCTCGACCCAACACTGCACCAGCTTGCCTCGACCCAACACTGCACCAGCTTGCCTCGACCCAACACTGCACCAGCTTGCCTCGACCCAACACTGCACCAGCTTGCCTCGACCCAACACTGCACCAGCTTGCCTCGACCCAACACTGCACCAGCTTGCCTCGACCCAACACTGCACCAGCTTGCCTCGACCCAACACTGCACCAGCTTGCCTCGACCCAACACTGCACCAGCTTGCCTCGACCCAACACTGCACCAGCTTGCCTCGACCCAACACTGCACCAGCTTGCCTCGACCCAACACTACTCAAGATGGCAAGGGTTACACCAATACATAAAGGTGGTGACCCTACAGACTTAAACAACTATAGGCCAATATCAAACTTACCGTTGCTATCCAAAATCTTTGAGAAACTCGTGCACAGGAGACTATATTCATTTATAACAGCACAAAACATACTCAACCCCTGCCAATTTGGATTCAGGAAAAATAAAAGCACTAATGATGCAATCATAAAAATGCTAGATCTGCTTTACACAGCATTGGAAAATAAGGAATATCCACTAGGAATTTTTATTGACCTAAGAAAAGCTTTTGACACAGTAGACCACGACATCCTACTCCACAAACTTGACCATTACGGTATAAGAGGCCATGCGCTTGCTTACTTCAAATCTTACCTTACTAATAGGTATCAGTATGTCACCATTAAAGACACAGCATCAACAACACGGCCACCTGATACTGGAGTTCCGCAAGGAAGTGTCCTTGGTCCCCTGCTCTTCCTCATATACATCAATGATCTTCCAAACGTATCCCAACACCTGAAACCCATTCTCTTTGCTGACACAACTTATGTCATCTCTCACCCTAATCTTGCCACCCTCAACACCATTGTTAACGAGGAGCTGATCAAAATATCGACTTGTATGACAGCCAATAAACTTACGCTTAACACTGACAAAACCTACTATATTGTGTTTGGTAGCAGAGCAGGAGATGCACAAATTAACATTAAGATCGACAACACTCTAATTACCAGACATAATGAGGGCAAATTCCTAGGCCTATACCTTGACAACAACCTGAATTTCAGCACCCATATCCAACACATAACCAAAAAAGTATCCAAAACGGTTGGGATCCTCTCCAAGATAAGATACTACGTGCCGCAAAATGCCCTTCTCACACTATACCACTCACTTATTTATCCATACCTCACCTATGCCATTTGTGCTTGGGGATCAACTGCAGCAACACACCTAAAGCCAATAATAACCCAACAAAAAGCTGCAGTAAGAATAATCACTAAATTCCGTCCCTGGTAACACACCCCCCACTCTTCATAGATCTAAACTTACTCCCTGTTCAGTACATCCACACTTACTACTGTGCAATCTACATCTACAGGACCTTAAACTCCAATATCAACCTTGACCTAAAACGCTTTCTTGATAGTTGTGACAGAACCCACAGGCATAACACCAGACACAAACATCTCTACGACATTCCCCGTGTCCGACTAAACCTTTACAAAAATTCAATGTATGTCAAAGGCCCTAAAATTTGGAACACCCTACCTGAGAACTCTAGAACTGCAGACACATTCATCACCTTCAAAACTACCACTAGAAAACATCTTATCTCCCTGATACACCCCATCAACTAACTACACGAATACCACCTGGTGGCTCACACTTACACTCACTCACCCATTTGACCATAAACAGAAATATTAATCTCAATCTTAAAATAATGAATCCTATGATACTCCAATACTGAAACTATGTACTGTGCCAAAACAAAAGCATTCACATTGCTAAACTCACAAACTAGTATTTAGTCACTTAGCCATAATACCAACTTACCTCATAATTTGTAATATTTTAAAATAAAGAATTAAACTAAGTCTGCCCGAAATGCCTAGCCATGCTAGGCGTTCTAGTGGTACACTCTGTAATCATTATTTAACTACATATAAACCACACAATAACCAAATTCTGTAAATTCAACATTTTAATCCTTATAGAGAATAAACTTTGAATTTGAATTTGAACACTGCACCAGCTTGCCTCGACCCAGCACTGCACCAGCTTGCCTCGACCCAACACTGCACCAGCTTGCCTCGCCCTAACAATGCACCAGCCTGCCTCGCCCCAACACTACACCAGCTTGCCTAGCCCCAACACTGCACCAGCTTACCTCGCCCCAACACTGCACCAGCTTGCCTCGCCCCAACACTGCACCAGCTTACCTCGCCCCAACACTGCGCCAGCTTACCTCGCCCCAACACTGCACCAGCTTACCTCGCCCCAACACTGCACCAGCTTGCCTCGCCCCAACACTGCAACAGCTTGCCTCGCCCCAACACTGCACCAGCTTGCCTCGCCCCAACACTGCACCAGCTTGCCTCGCCCCAACACTGCACCAGCTTACCTCGCCCCAACACTGCGCCAGCTTACCTCGCCCCAACACTGCACCAGCTTACCTCGCCCCAACACTGCACCAGCTTGCCTCGCCCCAACACTGCACCAGCTTGCCTCGCCCCAACACTGCACCAGCTTGCCTCGCCCCAACACTGCACCAGCTTGCCTCGCCCCAACACTGCACCAGCTTACCTCGCCCCAACACTGCACCAGCTTGCCTCGCCCCAACACTGCACCAGCTTGCCTCGCCCCAACACTGCACCAGCTTGCCTCGTCCCGACACTGCACCAGCTTGCCTCGCCCCTCTCCCTCGAAAGTATTAAGCAAGAAGTCCTTGGGCGGACAACTGGACTCACTTCATGTGGATTTGGTGAAGGCAAGTGACCTTGTACCACGGGGTTTTCAGACAGAAAATCAATGAGTTCCATGAGGTTATGTGAAGTGGACACATTAACTTCTCTTTTCCATTCCTTCATTATTACAAGCGTTTTTAACGCGTACATTTTTTACATGTTACAATATATTTTTCATGTATTTTAGGCGGAGGTGTTTCATGTATTGGATTTAAACTTATTGGCCGTGTAAGGGTCACCAAGTTTATCGTTTCTACACCAGTGAAAATTTTTAAAAAGAATTTATAAGAAATAGATTGAAGTAAATTGTCAGTGTATATACACTTAGACATACACATCTCTCAGTGTATATACACGTGTTAGGCAAATCTTGCTTTCTTGACTTACAAAGAAATACTATGTAAGATCATTGTTACAATAGCTCTGTGCAACACAGTCTAAATATTAACCAACTTCAGTCTAAATATTAGCCAACGTGCTAGTTTATATTCCGTTAACTTTAGCAAGGTTAAGCGAGGTTACTAAGTTAAATACACGGCAAATGTTAAAGTTAATTCACGGAATTCTGTTCATCAGTGCATAAGAGAAAAATAGAAAATCATTTTTTTAGGGAGTTCAGTACGACCTTTACATCAGGAAATTTTGAGTAAATGCGATGGTGCTGAAATTCGTGTAAGTGTCAGTACGACTGATTGACTTTACTGGACTCGTGTTCACCCTGCAAGCTTCTTCTTATTCATATACCAACATTTATACACCCTTATTCATCTATTTATTTCATACATCTAACAGCTTCATTTAAACACGTTTCATTCATACACATGACTGTTTCATTCATACATTTATGTCGTTAGTACACTTGCTTCAGTAATATACTTGCTTCATTCGTACAAGAAGCACTCAGGTATACAAAACCACCCGAGTTTACAAATGCACTCAGGTGAGTGAAGACACTAAATCATGACATAAGTACTTACTTACACTGGTATCATCGACTGCATCTCTCTAATACACGCTTGTGATTGATGATTGTATTGTTAGACTGCTGTTTTCTTAGTGTCCTGTACTGCAGGGGTTCTGTTGTACCAGTGTCTTGTACTGCAGGGGTTCTCTTGTACCAGTGTCGTGTACTGCAGGGGTTCTCTTGTACCAGTGTCCTGCACTACAGGGGTTCTCTTATACCAGTGTCCTGTACTGCAGAGGTTCTCTTGTACCATGTCCTATACCGCAGGAGGTTCTGTTTTCCCGTGTCCTACTGCAGTGGTTCTGTTTTCCCCAGTGTCCTGTACAGCAGTGGTTCTGTTTTCCCCAGTGTCCTGTACTGCAATGTATCTGTTTTCCCCAGTGTTCTGTGCTGCAGTGGTTCTGTTTTCCCCAGTGTTCTGTGCTGCAGTGGTTCTGTTTTCCCCAGTGTTCTGAAACCCTAACCTTCCCTAGCATATTTTGATATTACCTCCTTATTCCTCTGTTTATTACACCTCTAGATATTATTGTTAAAATTGATTTATTTATTTTCGAAATATTTATGCCCAACCGTTGATATTAAGCCTGCTTATTTTCTGCACAATAAAATTAATAATTTAATTACTTCTAAATAACGCTGACTTAGTCGTTTATAAATACATTAATAATAACAAGAATTAAATATGTTTAGTATACACTTTGGAGGTTGTTAATGACTGTGTGTGTTTGTATGGTACAGGTGAGAGTGTGGAGGAGAACGCCAATCTGGTGATCCGTCTTCTGATCCGCAAGCCTGAGTGCCTGGGACCTGCGCTGCGAGGCGAAGGAGAGGGCCTCCTGCGTGCCATCATCGATGCTAACAAGGTAAACACCGCTAGAGAGGAATAACAATCGCTGCACTCAGGCGGGAACAATGAAACGAGAAGATGAATCAAGACGTTTTAGTCCTTCCTGGACCATTATCGAGTTCTCTCAGTAATTCTCCAGAACTGACGGAAACGTTGCATAATTTCATCTCCAATTTGTAGCTTAGCGTTTAATTATTCCAGCCAGGGTGCTGTAAATGTTATTTTTCTGATAAGACTATTCAGCAAACTTGAGGAGAATAAGCAGACATCACAATTTCGTTTTTGTTACTTTTACAGATGTCAGAGCGCATTGCTGCGCAGCGTCTCGGCGCAGAGGCCGAAGGCGCAGTGCCTATCGACCACCCCATGCCTGCTGGAGACGATGACGAAGATTACATAGACACAGGGGCAGCCATTCTGGCCTTCTACTGCACGCTGGTTGACCTGATGGGTCGCTGCGCACCTGAGACCAACGTCATCGCTCAGGGCAAGAACGACAGCCTGCGAGCCAGGGCCATCCTGCGCTCCCTGGTACCTCTGGAAGACCTGCAGGTGCGTCCCTCCACACATACACGCCTGCTTTCATGTTTCCCTGGTCTATTCCGTCGATGCCCTGTTCTCCATTTCGTCCTCCATACTCTCTCTCTCTCTCTCTCTCTCTCTCTCTCTGCTTCCTTTCTTCCTTCATTTCTACCTAAATATCTACCTACCTATCTTCGTCTCTGTTTTACAAGCTCCTGTACCTTGCATCTTCATTCTCTTCTTGGTAAGTAATTATTTTCATCGAATAACTCAAAGTACAGATCCGTATTGCTGCACAGTGCTTTGCTGGTTTGACTGTGCTGCTCCTCTTCCCGAGAGTTAGTAATCCCCAAGTAATAGTAACTCAAACTCCCCAAGTAATAATAATTCCAGCTCGGCTGCAGCAAAACCCCTGAAACTTCGCAGGAATGTTTGACGTTGTCCCTCGTCGTCCTTCTGGAACCTCAGAGCTCAAACCGACGGCTTTCCTGACCTGATGGAAGCGATCTATCCTGTGTGGTGGTGTGTGACAGGGAAACACAGCTAGCTTTTATTCCCAGGCTGTAACCATCTTTCATTCCCAGGCTGTAACCATCTTTCATTCCCAGGCTGTAACCATCTTTCATTCCCAGGCTGTAACCATCTTTCATTCCCAGGCTGTAACTATCTTGCTGCAATAATGGCATCATTACCCACAATATGTTAGGTAAACAAGACATGTGCAACTAATGTGTCATTTTATGCCGAAATAAAATATCACAGTTGTAATTGAGTCGTTGTACCTAACATGTGACTTTCTTATAAAATAGGTTAACAGTACAATACTGATTTACACAATAATTTTAATAATGAGGGAAATACACTTTTAGGGTGTGTTGTCATTGAGGTTCACACTGTCGACGACAGCAGCTGAGGAAGGCCGCAGCGACATCCCTCCCGGCCTCATCCCAGCGCACAAACAGAGCATTGTGCTCTTCCTAGAGCGCGTCTACGGCATGGATAATGTAGAGCTCTTCTTCAACCTCCTGGAGAGCGCCTTCCTTCCAGACCTCCGCGCTGCCACCTCGCTGGACAAGGTACTGTTTTCTCTCGCTCGCAAGCTCAATTGCTAGTTGTTAGGAACCTCAGCTCACATCTGAGGGACGGGAGCTCGCTCCCCGCACCACTGATAGTATGCAATGTACATTGTAGTATACAATGTACTCTGTAGTATACATTGTACACAAGTATACAATGTACGCTGTGGTATACAATGTACGCCGTAGCATACAATGAACGATGTAGAATACAATAAATTCTAGAATACAGTAAACACTTTAGAATATAATAAACACCGTAGAATACAATAACACTGTAGTATACAATGAACAATGTAGAATACAGTAAACACTGAGTAATACTATGTACACTGTAGAATGCAATGAACTTTGTAAATACAGTGAGATGCGTCACATATATTTTAAGAGTTTACTAAACAGGTGAACATTAAAACTCTGTAAGAAGTGAGTTTACTCTATTTCTCAAATTCCTTTTTGCAATTCTGTTCTTATTAACATTCTCGACAATCCTCTAAGAAAAAATATTTGATTTAGATTTTTTTCAGGAAATCGAATTTTATATTAAAATCAATGAAAATGCCAAATTTGCTTGTACAAAGCCCAAATTAAATTTAAAAAAAAATTAAATTAAAATACAGTATTTTAGTACTAGTTTGAAACCGACCAGAAGAACAATTCTCTAGTTATTACGTGGAAACTATTTTATTTTGATAAAATTGGCAATTTAACATTTACAAAGGTCATTGAAAATCGAGTTTTTTTTATTCAAGGCCATTAACACTGAAAGTTTGAAGCCTGTCAGAAAATGCATTCTGCAGTAAATGCTCTGGACGAAACAATTCGATGTTTTTGACAGTTTTATTAAAATTTCCAATTTGCAACTTAGTCTAAAGTTTTGTGGTGTCATCCTGCTGATGGACTGTACCGGTGTTAATAATTTGATGCCAATAAGATGACGCATTCTTTAGTTATTGAATGAAAATCAGTACCCCTATTTCTTTTAATAAAATTGGTAAATTCGGATATATACAACCCAATAAGAACGTGAATCTTGCTTTCTGGAAAACGCACCAGGGCTGAAAATTTGAACTTGATCTAAAGAGGCATTCTCCTGTTATCTCAAATATTCCGATTGCAAGTTTATCAAGAAATTTAGTGCTTGGACAAATTTGCTTGCACACGAAGTAAACTTTATTGATGGGTACTATCCTGACCCTAAGATACATCAGTCACTAAACATTGAAGTCATTCAGAAGAGGTAAAATTAGGCGTATTTATCGTGGTTTATCGGAATCAGTAGTTTACCAATTTACACATAAAAATTGGTAGATGCACTCATATACACACTATTACCGTCCACGTAGGTGGCATCATATTCCAACGTTTGAAGATTCATCACTGAGGGTTTTGGAAATTATTGGAGCCACGCAGGAAGGTGGAAATGGGTCAGAATTTTACCCTAGTTACCATACACCAGCGTTGAAAATTTGAATCTGATTGCATAAGGCCATCTCGTGTTATGAGTGAAATAAAAACGAAAAGCTGGGAAAAAAAAGAAATTAAAAAAAATTTTGTCAACCACTTTAAGGTTCCCATTCGGAGATATCCAGTAAAAGATGTGTACCTATGTCAGAGTCAGTTATCCTGTACTAACAAATGCAGCGAATGTTATAGTGTCAGTAAACAGTTCAGACATTTAAAAAATGTTTAGCTTGGTTTCATCATGTGTGCGCCTCCAGTGACTAAGTCTTGTTCCAACATCCAGCAGAAATCAATCATTTCGGGACTTTATCTTAGTTGCGTGTCTATATTGCCACAGCATCTTGATAGAATCTTTCTCCATGGCCGTCATTCATGTCAAATAGGTTATCAGAGGAAGAAAAAAACAAAGGTGAGTGAAGGAACTGTAACTGAAGTAGCATACTGCAGACAAGTCGTTGGTAACTGTGCAGTAGTTGATCTACTAGCGCCTTGTAGCTAACATCTCTGTGTCTGTAGAGTAACCCGTTGCTAATGTTCTTCAACAACCGCCAAGTTACTAACTCCACATCATTTATTATCATCTGAAAATCTTTGTCAGCCATAAGCTAGTTAATTTATGAATCTAAAAATACGTCTTCCATAATTTTGCTATCAGTGAATGCTGGATGATGCTTACCCATGACCTTGACCACTGCTGTGATGAGATCGAACTTAATGTGCGGTGGTAGTAACAAAATGTGGTCATTGGAAACCAATGGAGCATCGGATATATTGCGTGTACCTGAAATAACCGAGTCACGTGGTGGCCAAACATTCCGGCCTCTGCAGGGTCGAAACTATGACTCTCTTGTGATTACAGAGGTTGGAAACAAAACATTGTGTCGCAGATGAAATTATGTATTGTAAAATTGTACATATAAAGGGTTTCTTCAGTTATATTTAGTCTAACGAATCTGTGCGATGTACAAAAATATATATAGGTATGTTTCATAATTTACACCTCAGGGGTGAATATCATAATTGTTTGTATGTGTGTAGTGATGTATAGTGTTAGGTGCCATAGTTATACTATATTACCGTGTGATGTGTTCTTGTGTTACAGTCAGACGGGTCAGAGTCAGAGATGGGTCTGGCTCTCAACCGTTATATCGGTAACTCCATCCTGCCAGCTCTCATCTCTCATTCCAGCTTCTACGCTGAAGCTGACGCACATGCGCCCCTCCTCGACGCTACTCTCCACACTGTCTACCGTCTCTCCAAGTGCAAGGTAAACCTTTCTCCCTCAATACCTGCCCAATACCTTCAGCACCCCATGCCACACCCTCAGCTCCTCACACGCTCAAACCCAACCCGACACCCTCAACACCCCACCCTCAGCCTCAGCAACTCGGTAACCCCACCAATAGTGTGTAAGCAGTAGAGATACAGATGCATACCTAACGTCTGCACCCCGAGTGTTAAAGTTGTGCTTCACTCGTCCACATAAATTGAGAGTGACTGACAACTTCTTGAATGTGTTTTCTAATCTGTTTGAAAATACAGACAAGCGGTACAACTGTCGCAGGAAAACTTAAGACATATGTGAAGAGGAACATTCCCCTCACTGTGAAACCATGTAAACAAGTTCCTGAGGATATCCTTCCAAGAAAGAACTCGAAATAATGGATTCAAATTGGTTTGGAAATAGGGTAGTCGATGAGTGGAACAGTTTCCCTTGTAGGGTTATTGAAGCTAACACCTTGACTAGCTTCAATAGTTGGGCCTCTTCAAGAAGCTTCCTTGATTCAAGAAATTGGTGCTACCTGCCCTGCCATTTAGTAAATTTAATATTCAAATACATGTATTACTGAAACAAATTTCCTATGCACACGTTTTATACAATCATGTCAGTAACGTGTTCAACTGACAGATCCTGACGAAAGGTCAGCGCGAGGCGGTGTCAGACTTCCTGGTGGCGCTGACGAGAGAGATGCAGCCGGCCATGTTGCTGCCTCTACTGCGTAAACTTACTATCGACGTTTCTAAACTCTCCGAGTATACCACTGTTGCTCTCAGGGTAGGTTACGCTGTGTCACCTTCTACCACCATGATGGTGTCATGTTCACCTCCACACCACCATGATGGTGTCATGTTCACCTCCACACCATCATGATGGTGTCATGTTCACCTCCACACCACCATGATGGTGTCATGTTCACCTCCACACCACCATGATGGTGTCATGTTCACCTCCACACCACCATGATGGTGTCATGTTCACTTCCACACCACCATGATGGTGTCATGTTCACCTCCACACCATGATGGTGTCATGTTCACATCCACACCACCATGATGGTGTCATGTTCACCTCCACACAACCATGATGGTGTCATGTTCACCTCCACACCATGATTGTGTCGTGTTCACCACACCATCATGAAGGTGTCATGTTCACCTCCACACCACCATGATGTCATGTTCACCTCCACACCACCATGATTGTGTCATGTTCACCACACCACCATGATGGAATCATGTTCACCTCCACACCATGATTGTGTCATGTTCACCTCCACACCACCATGATGGTGTCATGTTCATCTCCACCACCATGATGGTGTCATGTTCACCTCCACACCATGATTGTGTCATGTTCACCTCCACACCAACAATGATGGTGTCATGTCTACCACACCACCATGATTGTGTCATGTTCACCTCCACACCACCATGATGGTGTCATGTTTACCTCCACATCATGATGGTGTCATATTCACCTCCACACCATGATGGTGTCATGGTCATCTCCACACCACCATGATGGTGTCATGTTCACACCATGATGGTGTCATGTTCACCACACCACCATGATGGTGTCATGGTCACCTCCACACCACCATGATGGTGTCATGTTCATCTCCACACCACCATGATGTTGTCATGTTCACCTCCACACCACCATAATGGTGTCATGTTCATCTCCACACCACCATGATGGTGTCATGTTCACCTCCACACCACCATGATGGTATCATGGTCACCACACCACGATGGTGGTGTCATGTTCATCTCCACACCACCATGATGGTGTCATGTTCACCTCCACACCACCATAATGGTGTCATGTTCATCTCCACACCACCATGATGGTGTCATGTTCACCTCCACACCACCATGATGGTATCATGGTCACCACACCACCATGATGGTGTCATGTTCACCACACCACCATGATGGTGTCATGCTCACCACACCACCATGATGGTGTCATGTTCACCTCCACACCACCATGATGGTGTCATGGTCACCTCCACATGACCATGATGGTGTCATGTTCATCACCACCATGATGGGGTCATGTTCACCTCCACACCATAATGGTGTCATGTTCACCTCCCCACCACCATGATGATGTGATGTTCATCTCCACACCACCATGATGGTGTCATCTTCACCCCTACCACCATGATGGTATCATGTTCTCCCCTACCATGGTGGTGCCTTTTTCAACCCAACCACCATGAAGGTGTCATTTTCACCCCTATCATCATGATTTTGATAATAATAACGTGTGATATTAAAGCACTGTTACAGAAAAAACATACTTCATTCTGAGTGGATTTATGAGGTTAGGTTAGGTTAGGTAAAATTCGTCAGGAAAACGGGACAAATGTTTCCTAACGCGGGTCATAGTCATATAAAGACCCACCACTGGAGCTTTTGGTCATCTGACTGAGGCCTTCCACTGGCTTACCCGTCTACCACTTTAAAAATTAAGGTTGTAATTATAATGGAATTAATACGTATGGTACAGTGGTAGCAACAGCAGCAGTAAGAACACTAGTAGCAACTGTATAAAAAAAAGTAGTAACTGGAAGAACGATAGCAGCAACTGTAAGAACAGTAGTAACAGGAGCTATAAGAACAACAGTAGCAGTAGTTAAAAACAATAGTAGCAGCAGTAGCTGTTAAGAACAATAGTAGCAGCAGTAGCTGTTAAGAACAATAGTAGCAGCAGTAGCTGTTAAGAACAATAGTAGCAGTAGCTGTTAAGAACAATAGTAGCAGCAGTAGGTGTTAAGAACAATAGTAGCAGCAGCTGTTAAGAACAATAGTAGCAGCTGTTAAGAACAGCAGTAATAGTAACAGCTGTCAAGAACGTAAGAGTTACTGTGTATTTTTTTGGTTGTGTTCAGCTGCTGACGCTGCACTACGAGCGTTGTGGTAAGTATTACGGGACGTCGTCTAACACTCCAGGCACAGCCTCCGAGGAGGAGAAGAGACTCACCATGATGCTCTTCACCAACATCTTCGACTCCCTCGCCAAGATGGAGTACGACCCTGAGCTCTTCAGTAAGGTGCGCGTGATGATGGCAGCTTCTCTCTTTTTCTTTTTATTAATTCAAAGAATAAATATTCATAAGCTATTCAAATCATGTGAGCAGTTATGGTAAACTAAAGTAAAGGATTAATTGTTTAGAATTCTCATAATCAAAGTTGGACAGAAATGTTGCTTAGAATTTCTTCTTGGAATAATTAGTTAACTATTCAAGCCATGGCCCTGGAACTTTTTTTTGCTAAATAATCAACAAAATGTATTAATATACACGTGGTTGCTTGAAAAATTGTTTCAGTTTTGCCTTGTGGGCAAACAAGCAGGATACAATCTACAGTTCTTTTAAGTCTGGGGATATTTGACAGGCTCTACCCTGCCTGTCAGCTATCGGGTGTTCCCTACCACCAGACTATTCCCTCACTCACGGTCATGAGGATGAACTCTACAATACTTCCTCCTGTGCTGAGGGCCCCTACATGCCCACACCCATCGATACTACAGAGTAAGATTCTTGAGGACACAAATGTGATATGCCAGTCTTTATATAGTTTATAGTGTGTATAAACACTACACACTACCCTGATATTATAGTGTGTGTGCCATTATCTGTTTGTAATTTCCTTTCCGTAGTTCTTGGAGCAGAATTGTGTTGGTGGTGTCTCGTCTTCAGTAATATATTCATCATATATATTATCTCTTTCCATTTATTTTATTCGTCTACCACTCTGTACAGACAAATTTTTCATGATCATTTTGGATCCAATTTTTTTTCTTAATTCATGTTTGCTGCCTCTTCTTATCTGTGTTGAAGCTACTAAAAAATAATCTGGTATTTCATATTCATTCATAACCTTCTAAGTTATCACATCTCGTCCTGCTATCAGCAAGCCTGGCTTCAGTGTTTTCAGTCTGTCATCATGACTCATCTCTTTCTGTATATGGCACTCCCAGAAATATGTTACAAAATCTTTATGTGGTCTGTCGTCACTGTCGCTTATTCCCGTTACATGGCATTTATCAAAATTAATTCTGTCATCTATCTGTCATGCCATTTGCTTAATCTATTCAAATCATCTTGTTATTTTTATTATTTGTTTTGCTCAAGATTGGTTTAAAATCTACAGACAAATTCATGTAGTTTTTTATTTTTAATAAGCGATTTATATAAATTAAAAACATTGCTGGGGGAAGTACATATCCTTGTGGCACCCCAGTTGCAACATTTCCCCAAGAGAATTTTTTTTCCTCTTGTCACTGTTTTCATTTGTCTCTCAGAGAGAAAGTCTGTCATTTATTTCTTATCAAAATTAGTCTCTAATGGAAAATATATTAAAAATTACTTAAAATCTAGATTGTCATAATATCTTGATAGATTTGATATCCAGAAACAAATTTGAATTGTTTACTACCCGGTTTTCACAGTGCAAATGTTTAACGCACTTTTCTCTAATGGCTTTCTCCCATATTTTTAGAGCAACAATTGTTAGCGAAACCATCATATCGCGTCCTCTTGCTTTTCTTCTGTAAACAGAGAAAGAAGCACAGAGAGAGGAAGGAGAGAGAGAGAGAGACGTAACACTGCAAATTATCTAAAAAATCGTAATCAATATCCAGCAATTATCACAACAGATTTGATAATTTCATGTATCATATGGCCTTCAAAGCATTTGCAAATAGCAGTGATTCTATTGTGATTTTCGTAGGACTAGTTAAAAAAGCTAATTGCTTCAGTTTGTAGTCGTTAGCCAGTGAAAATAAGTGTCGCCTGAGGGATGGATTGTGAAGGACCTGCCTGGTATGGGCCAACAAGCCTGCTGCAGTGTTCCTCTTCTTATGTTCTGATGTTGTTATCCTTTGTGCCTGAGGGAGTTTTCATTGCAAGAATTATTAATCGTTAGTTTAATCACTAGAAAGAGCTAAATGAGAATCTGTGTTATTGTTGATCAGTGTACAGCTGGACCAAGACATCCAGGACCTCATCAAGAAGTTCAGTGAGCATTATCACGATGCCTGGGCCTCACGCAAGTTGGAGAGTGGCTGGAGTTACGGTGACACTTACTCCATTGAAGAGAAGCTCCATCCTAGACTAAAGCCTTTCAACATGCTCTCAGACTATGTGAGTGCATCTTACTCTCTTAAGACTTTTTCAACATGCTCTCAAAATATGTGAGTGCATATTACTCTCTTAAGAGCCTTTCAACATGGTCGCAGACTGTTAGTACCTCATATTACCTCAGCACTTACAATATGCTTTGCCATATTTTACGTTCTGCAAGTTGTACTGTAGTAATGATAATGATATTGATGCTTATGTTAATGTATCAACAACCAGGAGCGGGAGCGCTACCGAGAGCCAGTGAGAGACGCCATCAAGGCTCTACTTGCCATCAATTGGAATATCGAGTACGAGAGCACTGAGGGAGCCAGCACGGGAGGTCGCGAACAACTGCATCGTCAAGATACTGTAAGTACCTGTTTACCTGTGTTTGTTAGTTTCATGTATCACTTTGAGATAGGAAAGTATTGGTTTGTAAATATGGTAGTCGATGAGTGAAACAGTTCACCAAGTAAGGTTAAAAATCTTGGATACCTTCAAATAAATGTGAGATAAATAAGTGAGAGGGGATGGGTTTGAGTGGGACTTACACTGAAGTTAACAGGGTTATCAGATTTTATTCCTTAGGTAGCTTTGAAAATGAGTTAGGCAAATATTTTTTTAGTGGGTTTGGGTTTAAGGACTTGCCTAGTATAGGCCTGCAGCAATGTTCCTCCTTATGTTCTTATGTTAGTTGGCTCGTCAGGACACATCACATGATATAACCACATCACCCTAGACATATTAATCATATGTAATAAAGCCCTTAGCTCTCTCTCCACTGTATGTTAGTAACCTGCTTGTTACCACTTCGTAACCCATACCACCACTTCACCTCAGCACCCACACTATTCCCCACAGCTTCTAGGACACGACTTTTTTTTTTTAATTGTGTGGAAAAATCTATGTTCGGTAAACTAGAAATGGTTCAACCACGAGTGTACACCACTGACATCCTCATTGTAACAATTCCATCACTTAACCTATGATACCCATCCTTTGTGATGGAATATGGCAGGTGAGACATATATGGGATATTGGCAGTTTGGAGGGGTATGTTGTGTATCTTTATACGTATATGCTTCTAAACTGTTGTATTCTGAGCACCTCTGCAAAAGCAGTGATAATGTGTGAGTGTGGTGAAAGTGTTGAATGATGAAAGTATTTTCTTTTTGGGGATTTTCTTTCTTTTTTGGGTCACCCTGCCTCGGTGGGAGACGGCCGACTTGTTGAAATATATATATATATATATATATATATATATATATATATATATATATATATATATATATATATATATATATATATATATATATATATATATATATATATGCAAGGAATTCGCAAGAGCAGGCGAAATTTACACAAACACTGATCTCTGGCCGAAGGAGACTCGAACAAGGCTAGTGCAGTGTTGTTATTGATCAATACCACTCGTTCGTGGTCACAATAATATATATATATATATATATATATATATATATATATATATATATATATATATATATATATATATATACACCAATAGCAACACTGCACTAGCCAAAGACTCGAACCTATGCTGCTTTGCCCTGCCTTGCGGTGGGATCAGGGCGTCATGTGTTTTCGCCTACCGTAAGGCAGGCCAAAGCAGCATGGGTTCGAGTCCTTGGCTAGTGCAGTGTTGTTATTGGTATATATATATATATATATATATATATATATATATATATATATATATATATATATATATATATATATATATATATACATACATACATTCATATATTGGGATGGCAGAACGCTGCTGAGTAGCCTATTTTGTTTAATAATAAGAGAAACCGCTGTCACTGCTCACTACCCACATAATCATTCCAGAATGCTACACCATGTACTCGCTGGTCGTCACTATAATTATACACCAATTTTTTTTTTTTACTAAGGCAATTTTATGTTTAAAATGTTTTAATAGACTGTAGCCACAAACTGTGTGTATAAGGAAGAACTCTGGCAACAGCAAACATAACTACCCACAATACATAACGAAATTAGGCTCGTGACACACTTGATATAATTAAATACTACTAAAGTAATCCTGTCATATTAGGTTGTGTATATGTAAAGTAACTGAGCCATTGTGACATTTTGACGAGGATGAAGTTCTTTCTTCATCTTTTGATAATAACTCAGTGTATTTTTGATCATATATTTTTAATTGCAGTCCGGACCACCGTGAATATTAGTAAGTTTATTTAGATACAGGGACACACAGAAACAGTTATGCAAAACAACCACAAAGGGAAGTTGATCTGTATCTCTTACCGCTTTTCTGCGATTATTGCCTAAACACAGTTATACAAATTTAGGTGATTACAATAACTATACATAGTAACATACGTGCAAAATTACCTACTTCACCCTAAATCTCCATACCTCATCTGCTTGACGAGTAGACTTCTAGCAACATTCAGTGACCATAATATTTTATTTTTATTCAGTCTGACCTGTACAACTACAACCCTCAACCCGTGGATATGACCAACCTGACACTCTCGAGGGAGATGCAGAACATGGCAGAGCGCCTGGCCGAGAACGCTCACGACATCTGGGCCAAGCGAAAGAAGGAGGAGTTCGAAGCTTGTGGTCAGTGATGATGTTATAATGTTATTGTTAGCATTACGAGCGTTAAGTACCCGAAGTAGGGATGGTGTTAACTGCCGGGGATCGAAACCAGGGCCGGTGTTACCAGAGACATAACTCTCACAACCTGACTGTGAGAATCGATACAACAGATTTGAAGACTTTGTTCTTATTTTAGGGTATCCCCAGTAATAACAGTTTAGGGGTGACTTATAAAATATTTACTTTATCTGCAACTGTTGCTACAGATGCTGGACTAGAAACTCTCGCCCAATATTTGTACACCTCAGTATTTTTTTAATCATTCAGTTATTGTAAAACTTTCTACTTATTTAATACTTTTATTGTCTGTTACGAGCACAAAGCCTATTGTCTGTTGTTGCCTTAGACTTGTATGATGTACTTGTCTAAATTATGATGTACCTTCTATATTACCATGTACTTTCTGTCTATATTATCATGTACTTATTGTCTACTATATATAATGTATCTGTAGAACAGTTTTCTATACCAATTAACACCTCCACTGTCACAAATTACCATCTTTCTCCAAAATAAACTCTCGCTCTCTACTACACACTACCAGCTCTCACTACCACACTACCAGCTACCTCCACCACAAACTACCAGCTCTCTCCACTGCAAACTATCATCACACGCTACAAACTACCATCCCACGCCACAAAGAACTACGGAAGGCCTCAGTGGGAGAGTAGAAATTTTTACGTGATTCTCGGCCTGAGGTTCGAGCCTTCACCGCTCTGAATGAATCCATACGGCTTTTGCGCTTTATATAAATCATAATAATGCACCAAAGAGTAACCAGCTGTGGCGGTCTCCTCCCGCAGGCAGCGGCATCCACCCGCAGATGGTGCCCTACGACATGCTGACCGAGAAAGAGAAGCGAAAGGATCGCTTCCGCTCTATTGAACTGCTGAAGTACCTGCAGTTTATGGGGTACCGTCTGACCAGGTGAGTCCCTGGGGTACTGTTTCAACAGGTGAGTCTCTGGGGTACCATCTGGCTAGGTGAGTCCCTGGGGCACTGTCTCACCAGGTGAGTCCCTGGGATACTGTCTCACTAGGCGAGTCTCGGGTACTGTCTCACCAGGTGAGTCCCTAGGGCACTGTCTCACCAAGTGAATCTGGGGTACGATGGGTCAGAGGTCAAAGTTCTACCCTCCATCAGTGTTCAAAGTTTTATGCTAAGAAAAAGACTATTGACGAACACATTGTTAGGATACAATATTATGGAATATCACGTAGTATCTCACACATAAACCCTCAGGAGACTTGTGACTACGTTTGAGCCCATAGTAGACCATTATTAAGTGGTACTGTAGTGTTGTTGATAGCAGAACATCAAGTAGGTAAATATGTGTAGTGAAGTACGAACGTTGTTCAGGGCTCACGGTGACGAGGATGATGGTGGAGCTGCCTCTGGTGCCGTGGAACGCAGATTCGCCTACAGCTTACTGGAGAAACTCCTGCAGTACCTCGATTGCGCCGCCATCAACATGAAGCTGTTCAGACCCTCGTCCAACCTCTCGCGACGCAATTCCTTCAAGACCTCCACGAAAGACGTCAAGTTCTTCTCCAAAGTTGTCCTCCCGCTTATGGAGAAATATTTCAGGTAAGTCACTTAAAGTTGCAAGATACCACGCTACTTTTGTTGCTCTTGGGAAAATGTAATTTATCTCCAGTTTAAGACTGAGCTGCGAGGGCGATGATCACCAGAATCATTAACAAAATATCAAACATTTGTTGACTTAAAGGAATGAAGAATGAGACACCTGTAAAACATTTGGGAATCTTTATTGAAGAAACGTTTCGACAGGCAGTGGTTACTTCAGTCGAATACAGAGAACATCAGAGGAAGATGAGGTTTGAAATAATCAATCCCTCAGCATTGATTACCTCAAACTCATCATCCTTTGTTGTTTTCTGTACTGGACTGAAGAAGCCACTGGCCGTTGAAGCGTTTCCTAAATAAAGATTCCCAAATGTTGCACAAGTGTCTCATTCTTCAACTTGTCGGTTTTCAAAACCATTTTCATCACACTTTAAGAACTATCTGATTAATCAGAGGTCTTTTTTTACTCCAGATCCTTGTCTCAGCGGCTATAAGAACACGTTTCAAAACGCCTACACATGTGTTATATGAATATAACTATATTTTTTGCTATATAACTTTAACATTGTTGGATTACAGCACTAATCGCAACTACTTCCTGGCGGTGGCTCTGACGACCAACATGGTGGGAGCGGCGTCCCTCAAGGAGAAGGAGATGGTCGCCTCTCTCTTCTGCAAACTTTCCAACCTCATGCGCATTAAGAGCGTCTGCTTCGGCTCCGATACTAAGGTTCAACTTGCAACTTTATGACTTGTTCAGTCAAGTTCATCTCTCCGATAACCTTGTTGGACATAGCTTCATAATATTTGTGAAGTCTTCACATTCATTATTATTACTTTATGCAAACATAAATTCTGGTTTAGCTGTCGTACTCTTTCTTCTGAGCGTTTATATGCAGTGATAATTTACTTAAGAAATCTGCCAGTATTAACATGTTAAGTTATGTAACGCCCATAATTCATTTTCGTTCACTTTATCCAGTTCAGTATTTTCAATTCAATTAGTATGTGTACAAGTAACCATTTACTCAGTTTTGCGTACTTAAGGCCAGTGAACTTAGGACTGACTAATACACATAACATTACTTTTAGATCACCAAGGTACACAAGTAATGAAACGAGCATTTTTTTTTTAACTTCATCCATCAGTCTTGATAGATCTTACTGTTAATATAAAGAACAAATCCTTACTCTGATTTTGAAATGAGGCTGAGTTTTGTGTAGAAGGGTATTGATGGCAACATTGGGATCTATCACAGACAGTGGATTACCCAAAACACTTACAACGTTTTGTTTACACAATTCGTTACTTTCACGAAAATATGGAACATTGGTTTGTGCAAACACATTATCATCCTCACATTCACTATGCTTCCCATTAAAAGTTGTCATTATAACGCTGATATCCACAATACTTCCCAGTGCTCTCAACGTCTGTGAGACCTCTACATCTAACTCAATATCAGATGGTCTCCTGTTTTGTGTCGTTCCTAAATCAATACACATTAATCTGCGTTCTGTGTTCAAAATATGAAGGGAATGTAATGTACTAGACAATCGTTCATTTATTTTTCAGGTAACAGTAAAATGTCTGCAGGTGATCGTGAGAGCAATTGATGCTAAGACACTGGCTAAGAGTTTGCCGGAGTTTGTGCGCACCTCCATGTTGACCTTCTTCAACAACTCTGCCATCGACCTGGAGCACTGCATCCACTGCCTGCAGGAGGTATGCACAACAACAAATAGGCTTCGGGAGACGAGAGAATGTTAAAAAAGGAAATGAGCTTAAGAATGAGATGGTTTTTAAGAGACGAAGGGGCAGAAGAGAGGAATAAGATGATTCAGGAGTAAGAAATTGAGTTTGTTGCAATTATGAGAAGGGTTCCGAAAATAAAGGAGTGTTCAGGAGGTGTCACGATATCGGAGGTGCAGGTTGGACTGTAGACAGAAAATGGGGCCTAGTAATTATACATTGAAGTGACTAACAAGTAAATTAAATATTTTCAGAGTTAAGGTACATGTCACACGTAGGGTAGTATCTCTTCCAGGCTATACATGACACACTTGTCTCTTCCAGGCTGTACATGACACACTTGCGTCTTCCAGGCTGTACATGACACACTTGTCTCTTCCAGGCTCTACATGACACACTTGTCTCTTCCAGGCTCTACATGACACACTTGTCTCTTCCAGGCTGTAAATGACACACTTGTCTCTTCCAGGCTGTACATGACACTCGTAAGATAGTATCTCCTCCATGTTGTATATGACACACTTAATTATTCTACTATAATGATGGTAGAATAATCACGAGAGCTACTACTAACACAATAAATAACTATATAAGGTCCTTATATACAGCTTCTTTAACTGGTGAAGAAGAAACATGTGCAACAGCCACTGGCTGGTGAATCGTCTTGACAACAAGACTTCCCAGGTGTTGTACATGTGTCTTAATCATTAATTTGTCGGTATTGTATACCATTAATGTAATGAACCTTTAATAAACGTCCTGAATTACACATAAGTAATAACACGATTGCAAATAAACCACGGAACGGGTGAGGTTTGAACCTATGGCATGTGGGTCTTAAAACTCCAGGCCAGTGTGTAAGCCACTCCAGTGGCTTACACAGTGGCTTACATTCCGAGGTTTGTTTGCTCATAGATGTTTCTATCCATAGCTGGTAGGTATCACCGTGCCATTTGCAGCATTTCTGATGTGTTCTCTTACCACAGGGTAAATACGCTTACATCAGAGGTACACATCTCAAGACATCTGCTTCCCTCAACTACATCCAGACGGTGCTGCTACCGGTGCTCACTTCTCTCTTCGATCATACCGCCGCCTGCGAGTACGGCCAAGACTTGCTCTGTGAGTCCTCAGTCTTTATTTTCTACGCATCCTGCGTAATTGTATTATCTTTTTCCTCATTACTGATGTTTGTTCAAGCAAAGAAATGAAATTCAATCAGGAGTCAAATGTGACATTTGCACTGAGAGCACTACACTATTTTTGTTTAAATCATGACTAACTTTGCTGGGCACAGTGGACGAGATTCAGGTTGCGTGCTACAAGATCCTGGCGGCGCTGTACCAGCTGGGCACCGATCTCACTCTGGACGGTAGCAAGACCTTCATGAAAAAGGAACTAGACCGCCACAGACCTTCAATTGGCAACTGCCTGGGAGCTTTCGCCGCTACCTTCCCTGTGGCATACCTGGAGCCCATGATGAACAAAAATAACCCCTGGAGCATACATAACCGCATCGCTGACCAGTCCCTCGAGGCCCAAGGTCAGTCGTACTACACTGAATCATTCCATAAGATTCTTTCATCTGCTTACCAAGTTTATTACCCTTGAATAGGACACATGTTTAACATCTGGGTATTTTTACTGTAAGACATTTTGCCCGCACAACAGGTTTTATCGGTTTAATACAAAGGCATGTAGATGGAGACTTTTATAGTGGAGCCAGTTGAAGACCTGGTCACATATGGTCAGGGTTCATAGTGGAAGTAGATCAAGACAGTATGTTGAGTCACAGATTTAACAGTGGAGTTGTGGAAGATATTCTACGTACCGAGACGCCATGGTGTTGTTGTGTCAGATACGTGGTAAATGAAATATATGATGCAGTAGCACCATAGACCCTTGATACTGAGAATATCCTTCGTACCTCCACTGATAAATTTCTGACCTGCCTTCTGGGCCCTACCTATTTTCACTTGTGGGCCCCACCAACATGTAACCATGTCCTCAACTGCTGCATCTCTTCGTTTCTTCCTTTAGCTCCAGTATAAATAGCTTTGTCCTCATGCTACCCAAGTGTTGCATATGTGTCTCATTTATCAACTTGGTATAACAACTCTAATGATTTATTACCTGTGTTTACCACTGTTTGTTCTTCCAAACTGTTCAGTCTGTCTCATCAGTCTACTTCATTAACTTGGTAAAGTTACAACAACGTAACGCAATTCAAGGTCACACACTGACTGTCGTTATATTCTGCCAATTTATGCACCTTTGAAGAATGAAAGATACAATGGTTTGATAATGGTCCAAAACGGAATGAAACATCTAAAGTTCCTTCTCCAAATTGTGAGTTAATAGTGAGTTCCACACCTCTCATATTTCACTTCATAACTAATACTTGTGTAGTTCATGCACTCACATTTCACCAACTTGCGCACTTCTTGAAATAACGTAGCTGGTATCCTACGTTAGTTCATTTCAAAGCCCAACTTTATTTAAAGTATTCTATTCACAGGATACCGCTCACGATTGTCAACTAACAAATAGGTACCTATTTATTGCTAGGTGCACAGGGACAGTAGATTCAAGGAGACTGGTCTGTGTCTGGCCTCACCTGGGCATCTCATCCGCAGTGTCCGGATCACCTTGCTAACCCACACATCATGTGCTACACTTTATTAATATAATCGTGGGTTAATGGCAACTCAGATAATTTATTTCACTAGGTAAACTTTAAATACATTAATTGGAAACAAAACTAAAAGTTGGTCCGTTCTGGACGTCGCGCGTGTAAAATTTATTAACAAATACAATAACTTTTACCTTTCAGTAACGTCAGATGATTTATTTTTTTGACTGCTTTGACACCACGCCGCCATCGTGTTCTTCCTTTGAACAGAGATCATCGTCAAAATGGAGACGGCGATGCCCACACTGGAGACCGTGTTGAAGCAAGTGGAGAAGTTTGTTGACGAGGAGTCCAAGCACACAGACCAGCCGCACATCATAGACGTGCTGCTGCCCATGCTGTGCTCTTACCTTCCTTTCTGGTGGAACCAAGGCCCTGACAACGTCAACCCATCTGAGGGGTGAGTTGTAGTGATCACACTTCAGATGAGCATGCAAAACTATCGTGAGAATAACTAAGTAAGGAGTGCTGGGGATCATTTGTGGGACCTCAAACAAGGTCACCACCGTAAATAATCTATCATCGAAGGTGCTAATCTTATGAACAAATCTTGCCTGTCTCCAGGTTTGTGAAGGTCCCAGCTGTTGCCCAGATATATAAAAAATGTTACACTTGTTAATTCAGTTAAGAGTAACGAGATTTGTAATGTTTTTCCTTCTTATAACCGGAGGGAACAAAATTGACTTATAAACATTCTGTCATGTATGTACACTCCCCAAAAAGTGTGTGACTTAAAGAAGTAAATATGTGTGTAAAGACATTTTTTTCTGCATAAAACCCCGTTGGTGTAATGCCAAAATCTACGCACTTCTGTAATGCTTTTAGAAACATAACCATTTATGATATTTTAAAAATTCTATGTTAATAGCCAGATTAGCCACTTGTACCTTGGATTTAGAGAGCCAGTAGCATGGCAGGTACTAATAAACATAAGAACATAAGAAAGAAGGAACACTGCAGCAGGCCTACTGGCCCATGCGAGGCAGGTCCAATAAAGACATGCACGTAGTAATTAGAAACATTATTAAATACAACGTTTCGCCTGCATAGCAGGCTTTCAAGTCTGACTTTAATATGCCTTTTGTGAAGGCGAAACATTGTCTTAATCAATTTTCCAGTTGCTGCTTGTGTGTCTGTATCACCTACAATTTGTTGGTATTCCCTCGTTATCTACTATAACAATGGTGATGAAAAAGACACATGTACAACACTTGCTGCACATATGTCTTAATCGTCAACTGGTGATGTTTGGCAGGAACCACGTGTCGATGGTCACCAGCGAACACATGAACCAGCTGCTGCGACTGGTGCTGAGGTTGATCATGTACAACGTGGGAGTGGAGAACGCACCCTGGATGACCCGCATCGCTGGCTACACCCAGCAGATCATCATCAACTCCAGCGAAGAGCTCCTCAGAGACTCTTACCTGCCCTTGGCTGACCGTGTCCACAAGCGCACTGAGTACATGTTCAACAAGGAAGAAAACCTCAGGAGCTTCCTTAAGTCAACCACTGAGGATACTAGCCAGGTGGGTTATCATACCTCACTGAAGATACTAGCCAGGTGGACTAGCATGCCTCACTAAGAATACTAGCCAGGTGGGCTAGTATGCCTCACTAAGAATACTAGCCAGGCAGGCTAGCATGCCTCACTAAAAATACTAGCCAGGTGGGTTATCGTATCTCAGAGGATACTAGCCAGGTGGGTTATCGTACTTCACAGAGGATACTAGCCAGGTGGGTTATCGTACTTCACAGAGGATATTAGCCAAGGAGGTTATCGTACTTCACAGAGGATACAAGCCAGGTGGGTTATCGTACTTCACAGAGGATACCAGCCAGGTGGGTTATCGTACTTCACAGAGGATACCAGCCAGGTGGGTTATCGTACTTCACAGAGGATACAAGCCAGGTGGGTTATCGTACTTCACAGAGGATACAAGCCAGGTGGGTTATCGTACTTCACAGAGGATACCAGCCAGGTGGGTTATCGTACTTCACAGAGGATACCAGCCAGGTGGGTTATCGTACTTCACAGAGGATACAAGCCAGGTGGGTTATCGTACTTCACAGAGGATACCAGCCAGGTGGGTTATCGTACTTCACAGAGGATACAAGCCAGGTGGGTTATCGTACTTCACAGAGGATACCAGCCAGGTGGGTTATCGTACTTCACAAAGGATACTAGCCAGGTGGGTTATCATACTTCACAAAGGATACTAGCCAGGTGAGTTATCGTACTTCACAGAAGATACTAGCCAGGTGGTTTATCATACCTCATAGATTGTATAGCCAGGTGGCTGCTAGGGAGATGCCAGGCTACGAGATTAGCAAGTCTCAGGATAGAGCCTTCACCACTCCTTGCCCTGAATTACTCACATGTGGTTTAGCCCTTCATATTTATTAAATTTCTCTTTTTCTGGCCGAGTGTCAAGTTACTGACGCACTCTCAGCACAAGAACCACGATGTTGATTTCCTGTTAACAGTAAATGTTATTACTGTTGTGTTAAAATCGAGGAGTGTAGTAATGGCTGTGTTATGCCTGACAGGTGGAGGGTCAGCTGCAGGAGGAGTGGCAGCTGCTGACGCGAGATATATACGCCTTCTATCCCTTGCTCATCAAGTACGTGGACCAGCAGAGGAACTACTGGCTCAAGAATGATGTCCCAGAGGCCGAGGATGTCTACAACCGCGTAGCTCAGATCTTCCACATCTGGTCCAACTCACAGGTAATAATGCAAGCTTGAATAATACATCTTCTGTACATGATTGGTATACATTTCCGACAATTTGAAGAATTAGACACATGTACAATATCTGCCAATACAAATTCAAGGACATAACGAGAAGACTGTAGAACTATATAAAAAAGACGAGGTAATCAGTCAAGACGAGATATATAGTTCTGCAGTCTTGCAGGGATTACCTCGTCTTTTGTATATAGTTCTACAGTCTTCCCATTATAGCCCTACATTTGTATTGATAAAGCCACTGGATGGCGAAATATCTACAAATAAAGATACCCAGATGTTACACATGTGTCTAATTCACTGATATCTCTTGTACATCTGTGTTAAGTTTCCTACATGAATTCATTATGGCACGCCTAGTTACCCTGATGAACGTCAGACAGCTGGTGTGATATTCCGTTAAGTGTTTGTCAGTAGGATGGTGTTGCTGATCATAGGGAAGCAGACACACTCAACGAATATAAGGAATTCACCGTTAAAAAAAAGTTTGGAAATAGTTCACTGCAACAACTGATTTACAGTGGAAAACCCCAAAAAAAATATTTTTTTAAGTTTTCTTCCGTAAGAGATTCACTTTTTAATTTCAGCAGCATTACTTTCTTAAATGTTTAAGCACTCAGAGCGTCTTCATACTGTAAATAATACGTTTCAGCAGCTATAAATCTTCAACTGCTTTCACTGGAACAGTGTATACTGCTTATCATCTCCAGTACTTCCGTCGTGAGGACAGTGACACTATATATACTGACTACTTCCTTGTCATCTCCAGTACTTCCGTCGAGAAGAGACCAACTTCATCAGCCAGAACGAGATCGACAACATGACGCTGATTATGCCTTCAGCATCGAGCCGTAACCGCGTTACTACAGCTCCTGACGCCGCAGGAGGCGGCAAAGTTAAGGTATGGGGCACCACCCAGCACTTACTGTTTCTTCAGTACATGACCTTCATCGTTAAGTCTGAGTAGCCTAATCCTCCTCCTCTTTCTAGTCAGGATAACCTCTCTAACAGTCACTTCTTAAAATTAGACACACATTGATAACCACATTTCGCTCTGTGCAGAGCTTAGTGTAATCATAGAGCATGACTTAATAAAGCTCTACAGAGAGCGGAACGTTCTCCCATTGAAAGTTACTGTCGGTAGTACGATAATTAAGATGAATTTACTCTGCGTAAGTTCTTTATTATAAGCATATCATCTTACCTCATGCAGCACTTAGATTCCTAGTTAAAAAATGTTCCTCGGGGTTATTTGTAAGATTAACTTTGTTCAAGAATTTAACTATGGAAGATTAGTTGTGAATTTTACAATTGTAATCAGAGATGACTAGGCTTCTTCTAGCAGATAAAATCGCTGCATAAGACGACAGAGCTGCTGTTGATGCGGCTTCCAGAATTTACCGACCTCTCACATCTATCTTAACCTTCTCCTCACATCTTCCTTGACCCCTTTCCCCCCTCACACCTTCCTTGATCCCTTCCTCCCTCACACCTTCCTTGACCCATCACATCCCAGTCAGACCAGACACCCCAGTAACACCACAGACACACCTCAATCACACAGACACACACCCCAATCAGGCCACAGACACACCCCAGTCAGACCACAGACACACCCCAGTCAGACCACAGACACACCCCAGTCAGACCACAGACACACCCGTCAGACCAAAGACATAACCCAGCCAGTCCTGGTATAATCCTTTAACTTAACAGTAATATACACCCTTCTCCCAGGCATCACCGTGGTGGCAGCAAGTATTGTTGAAGGTATGATGTTATGTTCGTAATATATGTAAAACTTGTTGCGTTGGCAGTTTATATAAAGTATTGTGGTGGGTAATTTATATGAACCATTTTAACATGCTGAAAGAGGGTCACACTCATATCTATGCCACCTTCAGACGTCATTACTATGCAACTAAACGAAGAATTTGGACTCTTGCAAGATCATTGTCTGCAACCACCATCTCTTTTATTATTGTTATTATTATTATGCAGAAAATTCGGAGTGTGGAAATTAGGAAAAGGTGTGGAGTTAATAAAAGTATTAGTCAGAGGGCAGAAGAGGGGTTGTTGAGGTGGTTTGGTCATTTAGAGAGAATGGATCAAAGTAGAATGACATGGAAAGCATATAAATCTATAGGGGAAGGAAGGCGAGGTTGGGGTCGTCCTCGAAAGGGTTGGAGAGATGGGGTAAAGGACGTTTTGTGGGCAAGGGGCTTGGACTTCCAGCAAGCGTGCGTGAGCGTGTTAGATAGGAGTGAATGGAGACGAATGGTACTTGGGACCTGACGATCTGTTGGAGTGTGAGCAGGGTAATATTTAGTGAAGGGATTCAGGGAAACCGGTTATTTTCATATAGTCGGACTTGAGTCCTGGAAATGGGAAGTACAATGCCTGCACTTTAAAGGAGGGGGTTGGGATATTGGGAGTTTGGAGGGATATGTTGTGTATCTTTATACGTATATGCTTGTAAACTGTTGTATTCTGAGCACCTCTGCAAAAACAGTGATTATGTGTGAGTGTGGTGAAAGTGTTGAATGATGATGAAAGCATTTTCTTTTTGGGGATTTTCTTTCTTTTTTGGGTCACCCTGCCTCGGTGGGAGACGGCCAACTTGTTGAAAAAAAAATATTATTATTATTATTATTAGTAGTAGTAGTAGTACTGTAAATCCTCGTAAGGTTTACTTGTACACCTGCGTACAAACATGAACACCTTCATACGTACAAAGCTCATAACTTATTAATCATACGTTTCATGCACTTGTCAGATTTCTTTAATTTGTAACCACATTTATGTTGATGCTGTTAAAGCAAAAATGTTTTGCTAGTAATAAAAAAAACAATTGAGCTAGGAGAAACTGCTTGCTGGATCCCGCTCATACAAACATTCTCTTGTCTTATCGTTGAAAGCAAAGTGGACCTCAGGTGATGGCAGTATGTATATAACCTCCTCTTTGTATATTTGCTCAACACTTTCAGTGTCCCCATTTTTAGCATATATTTGTCCCCTTTTTCTACATATATTTGTCCCCTTTTTCTACATATATTTGTCCCCTTTTCTACATGTATTTATAAAGCTACAACTGGTTCACACTTGTCTAGAGTTTTTTTTTTCGAAAATGCTCCTCTTCATATACCTAAACGGAGATACACTCAGTGGCCACTGTATTAGGTACACCTGTACACCTGCGCGTTAATGTAAATATATAATGAACCATTCACATAGCAGTACCTCACTGCCTAAGAGCACGCAGACGTGATCAAGAGGTTCAGTTGTTTTTCAGACTGAGTATCAGAATGGGGAAGAAATGTGATCTCAGTGACTTGACCGTTGAGTAATTGTTGGTGCCAGACAGACTGGGTGTTTTGAGTATCTCAAACTGCTGATCTCCTGGGATTTTTACGTAGAGTTTACAGAGAATAGTGTGAAAAATACAAAACATCCAGTGAGCGGCAGTTTTGTAGGCCTTCTTAATGAGAGAGTTCAGAGGGGAATGGCCAGACTGGTTTAAGCTGACAAGAGGGCGACAGTAACACAGATAACTACGTATTACAAGAATGGTATACAGAAGAACATCTCTAAACGCACAGCACATCAAACCTTGAAGTGGATGGGATACAGCAGAAGAAGACCACACCGGGTCCCACTTCTGTCAGCTAAGAACGGTAAAATGAGCCCACAGTGGGCACAGGCTTAACAAAATTTGACAGTTGAAGATTGGAAAAATATCACCTAGTTTGACGAATTTCTGTTACGACATGCAGATGGTAGGGTCAGAATTTGACGTAAACATGAATCTATGGACACATCCTGCCTTGTGTCAGCGGTTCAGGGTGACATGAGTATTGTTGCTGGCCATGTGCATCTCTTTATGGCCACAATCTACCCACCTTCCAGTAGCTACGTCCAGCAGGATAAGGTACTATATCACAGAGCACATGTCATCTCAGGCTGGTTCCACGAACATAACAATGAGTTGAGTGTGCTCCAGTGGTCTTAACAGTCATCGGATCTCAATCCATTAGAGCACCTCTGGGATGTGGTGGAACGGGAGATTCACAGCATGAATGTGCAACCGACAAATCTACAGCACCTACGTGATGTTATCGTGTCACAGTGGACCAGGATCTCAAAGGAATGTTTCCAGCACTTTGCTGAATCCAGGCCATGAAGAATTCAGGCTGTTCAGGGGAGAAAGAGGGGCCTACCCAGTACTAGAAGCGTGTGCCTGATAAAATGGCCACTGAGTGTATTTTCTTTGTGAATAAAAGCAAAATGAAAATATATCCACCTTTCTGTTGTTTTCAAGTGTTTGTTTTAAAGGTGTAAACAACATAAATACAATTTTGCAAATATTAGCCAGGCAAAGTTAATGTTAATTAAGTGCATGTAGTCTGTGATTGTTAATGTACACGTTGCTGATTGTTAGTGTACAGTTGCTGATTGTTAGTGTACAGTTGCTGATTGTTAGTGTACATTTGCTGATTGTTAGCGTACAGTTGCTGATTGTTAGTGTACAGCTGCTGATTGTTAGTGTACAGTTGCTGATTGTTAGTGTACAGCTGCTGATTGTTAGCGTACAGTTGCTGATTGTTAGTGTACAGCTGCTGATTGTTAGTGTACAGTTGCTGATTGTTAGTGTACAGTTGCTGATTGTTAGCATACAGCTGCTGAATGTTAGTGTACAGTTGCTGATTGTAGTGTGCAGTTGCTGATTGTTAATGTACAGCTACTGATTGTTAGCATACAGCTGCTAAATGTTAGTGTACAGTTGATGATTGTTAGTGTACAGTTGCTGATTGTTAATGTACAGCTACTGATTGTTAGTGTACAGCTGCTGATTGTTAGTGTACAGTTGCTGATTGTAGTGCACAGTTGCTGATTGTTAATGTACAGCTACTGATTGTTAGTGTACAGCTGCTGATTGTTAGTGTACAGTTGATGATTGTTAGTGTACAGTTGCTGATTGTTAGTGTACAGTTGATGATTGTTAGTGTACAGCTGCTGATTGTTAGTGTACAGTTGCTGTTTTAGTATACAGTAGTTGGTGATTGTTAGTGTACAGTAGTTGCTGATTGTTAGTGTACATTAGTTGGTGGTTGTTAGTGTACAGTAGTTGCTGGTTGTTAGTGTACAGTAGTTGCTGGTTGTTAGTGTACAGTAGTTGCTGGTTGTTAGTGTACTGGTTGTTAATGTACATTAGTTGCTGGTTGTTAGTGTACAGTAGTTGCTGGTTGTTAGTGTACAGTAGTTGCTGGTTGTTAGTGTACAGTAGTTGCTGGTTGTTAGTGTACAGTAGTTGCTGGTTGTTAGTGTACAGTAGTTGCTGGTTGTTAATGTACAGTAGTTGCTGGTTGTTAATGTACAGTAGTTGCTGGTTGTTAGTGTACAGTAGTTGCTGGTTGTTAATGTACAGTAGTTGCTGGTTGTTAGTGTACAGTAGTTGCTGGTTGTTAGTGTACAGTAGTTGCTGGTTGTTAGTGTACAGTAGTTGCTGGTTGTTAGTGTACAGTAGTTGCTGGTTGTCTGTGTACAGTAGTTGCTGGTTGTTAATGTACAGTAGTTGCTGGTTGTGTACAGTGGCTCTTATTTGTGTATATTAGTTGCTAACTGTGTACAGTATTTGCTGATTGTGTGCAGTAGCTGCCGAGTGCTACTGATATTAAGACGGTCAGCAGGTCTTGTCATCAACAGTTTGACTGTCAGCAGGTCTTGTCATCAACAGTGTGACTGTCAGTAGGTCTTGTCATCAACAGTGTGACTGTCAGTAGGTCTTGTCATCAACAGTGTGACTGTCAGTAGGTCTTGTCATCAACAGTTTGACTGTCAGTAGGTCTTGTCATCAACAGTGTGACTGTCAGCAGGTCTTGTCATCAACAGTGTGACTGTCAGCAGGTCTTGTCATCAACAGTGTGACTGTCAGTAGGTCTTGTCATCAACAGTTTGACTGTCAGCAGGTCTTGTCATCAACAGTGTGACTGTCAGCAGGTCTCGTCATCAACAGTGGGACTGTTAGCAGGTCTCGTCATCAACAGTGGGACTGTCAGCAGGTCTTGTCATCAACAGTTTGACTGTCAGCAGGTCTTGTCATCAACAGTGTGACTGTCATCAGGTCTTGTCATCAACAATGTAACTGTCAGCAGGTCTTGTCATCAACAGTGTGACTGTCATCAGGTCTTGTCATCAACAATGTAACTGTCAGCAGGTCTTGTCATCAACAGTGTGACTGTCAGCAGGTTTTGTCATCAATACTATGACTGTCAGCAGGTCTTGTCATCAACAGTGTGACTGTCAGCAGGTCTTGTCATCAACAGGGTGATTGTCAGCAGGTCTTGTCATCAAAAGTGTGACTGTCAGCACGTCTTGTCATCAACAGTGTGATTGTCAGCAGGTCTTGTCATCAACAGTTTGACTGTCAGCAGGTCTTGTCATCAACAGTGTGACTGTCATCAGGTCTTGTCATCAACAGTGACTGTCAGCAGGTCTTGTCATCAACAGTGTGACTGTCAGCAGGTCTTGTCATCAATACTGTGACTGTCAGCAGGTCTTGTCATCAACAGTGTGACTGTCAGCAGATCTTGTCATCAACAGTGTAACTGTCAGCAGGTCTTGTCATCAAAAGTGTGACTGTCAGCACGTCTTGTCATCAACAATGTGATTGTCAGTAGGTCTTGTCATCAACGGTGTGACTGTCAGCAGGTCTTGTCATCAAAAGTGTGACTGTCAGCACGTCTTGTCATCAACAGTGTGATTGTCAGTATGTCTTGTCATCAGCAGTGTCACTGTCAGCAGGTCTTGTCATCAACAGTGTGACTGTCAGTAGGTCTTGTCATCAACAGTGTGAATGTCAGTAGATCTTGTTATCAGCAGTGTGACTGTCAGCAGGTCTTGTCATCAGCAGTGTGACTGTCAGTAGTTCTTGTCATCAACAGTATGACTGTCAGCAGGTCTTGTCATCAACAGTGTGACTGTCAGTAGGTCTTGTCATCAACAGTGTGACTGTCAGTAGGTTTTGTCATCAACATTGTGACTGTCACCAGGTCTTGTCATAAACAGTGTGACTGTCAGCAGGTCTTGTCATCAGCAGTGTGACTGTCAGCAGGTCTTGTCATCAGCAGTGTGACTGTCAGCAGGTCTTGTCATCAACAGTGTGACTGTCAGTAGGTCTTTTCATCAACAGTGTGACTGTCAGCAGGTCTTGTCATCAGCAATGTGACTGTCAGTAGTTCTTGTCATCAACAGTGTGGCTGTCAGCAGGTCTTGTCATCAACAGTGTGACTTTCAGTAGTTCTTGTCATCAGCAGTGTGACTGTCAGTAGGTCTTGTCATCAACATTGTGACTGTCAGCAGGTCGTGTCATCAACAGTGTGACTGTCAGTAGGTCTTGTCATCAGCAGTGTGACTGTTAGTAGGTCTTGTCATCAGCAGTGTGACTGTCAGTGGGTCTTGTCATCAACAGTGGGACTGTCAGTAGGTCTTGTCATCAACAGTATGACTGTCAGCAGGTCTTGTCATCAACAGTATGACTGTCAGTAGGTCTTGTCATCAACAGTATGACTGTCAGCAGGTCTTGTCATCAACAGTGTGACTGTCAGTAAGTCTTGTCATCAGCCGTGTGACTGTCAGTGTGTCTTGTCATCAACAGTGTGACTTTGTTGCTGTTAGCAAAGTTGAAACTGCGAGTCACCTGATGCGTTTTCTGTCTGTGTGGACGATGACTCTTCTCAGTAGAGCTAAGTACCTGGTATAGGTGATCTCAGCAGTGCTAGTGGACACCTCACTGGATGACGAGTGATGCCAGCAGCACTGAGTGCCTTTTCTGTGTGGTCTTAGCAGTGCCCTGGGCACCTTATTATATGTGTGATCTCAGCAGTGTTGAGTACCTAAGTGTGTGTATGATTTCAGCCACTTGTCGAATATCGTTCGTACTGAGGCCACCGCCTGTGATTCATTAGTTTGTTTACTCTGTTCGATGTAAGCACTGTTTGAATTTTTTCCTGCATCCATATATAAAAATTTTACCTACACAGTTATGCTGAAGAAGCTGTGGATGTATATTTTGCAAAACATAATGTTGTTACGTTCACCCTGGAAATGTTTCTATACGAGCGTATATTGCAATCAAGTGTTGTCTGTGCCTGAAGTCACCTACCAGAGGGATGGTGCCAACACTGTCTCTGCTGCTAAGCATTTGCTTAAGTTTATGTTCTACTGTGGTTTTATTTTATTGATTTTTAAGCATTCTTGTTTTGCCTAGTTGTTGCTTGAGACTCACGGGTCTTGTTATGCATGCATCACGCTGGCTTGTCCTTGTCTCTTAAGTCTGCCGATGGCTATAAAAAGAGTGGAGCGAGCACATATCCCTGCTGTGAAAAGCGAGGCTCGCTGTCTCAACACATTTGTATTCAAATATATACCATTCTAGTAAGAAAAATGCTTCACAAAATCAAGATATAATTATTTATGTGGAAATATCCATTCTACCTGCTACATAACTCAGAATTTAACATTCATGTACTCAAAGTGGAGCACACATAATTATCTCATGGAAACACATTGTGTCATAACACTCCTTAATGATAAAAGGGCGAGTCAGCCAGGAGCTTTGACTCGACCTCTTAACTACATATGGGTGAGTACAGGACTGTACCAGACCTAACGAGTACAATCTCAGAGGAACGAAGGGACGCAAACAGAAATATATGCAAAACCTGATGAATATATTTTAATTTTCTGCTGCTATTGTTGATGTTTTGTTTCTAATCAAACATTTTTTTACTCTGGTTGGGGGTTCTCAGGGAATGTATGAAGAAAACTAAATGTTGCAAGGATGCTGAACGTATTTTCACGATACATAATGATAGTACCAGAGAGAAGTGAATAGAAAAAAAAGGAAATCATGGGGAATTATCAAGGCAGACAATACATAAAGCGAAGGGCTAAGGCAACAACCCTCCGGAGGGAAAAATAATCCCTTAGGGAAATAATCCGTGTGGATGGTATAAAAGAATAAGTAAAAGTATCTTGAGTGTAGACGGGTTACCCTGTTGTAGACTGGGGAGACCCTTCATATTGTAGACTGGGGATACCCTATTGTAGACTGGGGGGTAGAGTGGGGATACCATATTTACACTAGATATGTTTGGAGAATGCAGAATGTGCTAGATGTCTGGAGAGTGACATAACCAGTGCCTTTTTAGAAAGGCAAAGGTGTTACATTTTTTAGAAAAGCCAATATAATTATTTTATAGAGAGACAAAGTTACTTTTTAGAAAGGCAAAAAACAAAAAAACTTTTAAGCAAAGCAAATGTGGTATCATGTTTTAGATAAGCAAAGATAAGTATCTTTACAAAAGGGCAAAGTCAGTACCTTTCTTAAGAAAGGCAGAAGTTCCATTATTTCAGAAAGGCATACGTAGTACCTTTCTGGAAAGGCAAAGATAGTAAGAAGAAATGCGAAAGTCATGAACAAGGTAGATTATTGGGAGAAAATGAACATATTAAGAAACAGGGGAACTTACGCGTCCCTTAAGGCTTCCTCTGCACCAAGCAACTGTCATCCACGCTTGTAGGCAATACTTGCAATATGACAAAATAAAAGATGATCGGAAAGAAGTGGACAAAATATAATTCATCTCAGAACAAATTATCGACTGTTGTACACGACGGATGTTGTAGTTAGGTGAGAAGTGTGGGTTTTCTAATGTTAAAAAATAATGAAAGACCAGAAAGAAATGAACTGAGACATTTTGATCATCTAGGATTTACCTAGCCTGTCCACCGGCAGCCACACTCCCCTTCTTAGGTTCGCATGACAACACTCTTTCTGTTTAATGAATGCATTAAAATTCCATTTTCCATACCTTTCAACACTTCTAGGAGTTCCTACAGAATATATCCCCTGTTCGTTAAAATCCGCATCAGTGTTTTGAAATTAAAATTCCCTAATTATACACTAAGTTCCAGCCTGTGATTCATGTTTCTCAATACTGTTTACAGAAGAAGAAGAAGCGAACAGGCGGCAAGAAGGCGAGCAAAGAGAAGGAGCTCGCATCATCCCTCATGGTTGCCTGTCTCAAGCGGCTGCTGCCCGTCGGCCTCAACCTATTCGCTGGCAGGCAACAAGAACTAGTGCAGCACTGCAAAGAAAAATTCCTCGCGGTCAGTATAGAGAGTTTGTTGTTCAGGTTGGACACTTTACATGTTATAATATTAATACCTTAGGTCTTAATTTTATGTTCATTTAGTAGTCCTGCTAAAATGCCTCTAGCAAATGCAGAAGACTCGCTGATAACGGGTTGTGACCAGGTTGTAATTGGGTGAGATCACTTAAAGAGAAGTGACTGGATTTCTTTCTCATTCTTTACACATGTAAAAGCATCCCAAGCAATCGCCCTCATAGTGAGATTTATCAGACAGAAGCCTCAACCTTCACTGACGTAAACAACTTGGTCGTGGAACCTTTCAGTCCCAACACCATTACCACAGTTCTCGAGTATCATCTGAATGTTCTGCGGTGAATGAAACAGATGACGGATGATATAGATATCTATAATTATTTGTTCATTTATCATTCAGTAAAAAATTGGTCAGTAGTGGAGCCTGTTACAATTGACGGACTGAGAACAAAATTTCGTATTTTCCTTTTAAATTGTATATGTGTAGGGGCAGGCACAGTAACCTCACACCTCTGGTGCTGGCTGTTAGGCTCCACTGTAATTCTTCCTCCTCATAGTACTGTTATTTTCACGAGCGTGAAATTCCACTTTGTCTTCTACTTAATTAAAAAGCGCCTCATCCTTCCCAGGCTAACCTATATCTTGTGCAGACCTTCGTTCGACAGTAAGGGAATGTGGCAAGGATCCCCCCCAAAAAAGAATCCCAGTTAGATCAAGTAATGCACCCAATTTGATTTTGGAATGACAATTATGTATCCATATTCCATAACTTACAGCCCTAGCTTCTTGCCTGTCTTGAGCGTACTGGCAAGGAAGAACCCTCCAAGAGCATGTGAGGAATTTTGGGAATATTTATTATTACAAGTTTATTGAAAGACCCTGGCAAGATAATACTTTCGCAGTATTTTCCCTTGCGTCAGCTTCCCCAGAAATTGTGAAAACAATATCAAAGGCTCGCCTTGACAGCTGTTTTTGTTCGCTGTTTTTTGGTGGCGTCTAATAATGACACAGCTTCCTTCAACTACGGCACTTCCTCGTGCTGGAATTTTACATTGTCCATCCGTAATTTCTCTCTGTGTATTATACATATTAATTCTCAGGTTCTTGGTATTCTTGTATATCTTTCTTTCCCTTATACTCTGCGAATATAAGTGTATATGTGGCAACATATTGGCAAAACATGGCCTATAGCATCTCCTTTTATGTAGATGTGAGGAAAGGAATGCAAGACACATTCCACTACCCATCACAAAAGGGAACTCAACTATGCACACGTAATAGCAGTCAAACACATTCTGATATAGTACCAATTATTCCGTGGAAAGATATAAAGAGGCATCTTGTGGTGCTATTTTCAAGTGTACCCAGTAGACCATCAAGCACAGGGCTTCACCTATCATTCCAGCTCATTTACAGCAGATACGACGACCTCTCTTGTTAGGAAAACTGCATTCTCAAGTTCCTCCTGAATAAGCTGTTGCGAGAGGTTAGTTAGGAGAGTGAAGGATCTCAAGGTGATCACTACTGCTCCAGTGCCTCAGTTAAAAGATGAAATGCTTTCTTCTTCCTGTGTACAAAATCTACCTCTGCCTGGCTGTATGTAGCTCCAATGCGTTACACATTACACTCCCTGATGATGACAATACTGTACTCGAGAGCCCTTGCAAAACTTGCTTTTATATATAAATATATATATATATATATATATATATATATATATATATATATATATATATATATATATATATATATGTCGTGCCGAATATGTAAAACTGGTCAATTAGCAAGAACTCATTTAAAATTAAGTCCTTTCTAAAATTTTCTCTTATACGTTTAAAGATATATTTTTCCATTAATGTTAATGTAAAAATTTATAATTTTGCACCAAAAGAATCTTAGAAAACTTACCTAACCTTATTATAACAAAAACAATTTATTTTACCCTAACCCAACTAAATATATTTTAGATTTATTTACAATAATTTAATACTAAACAAACACAGTGGAATATATTTTTTTCGTTAGGTTCAGAATGATTTTGGCGAAATTATTACATACACAAATTTTCACTCGTCTTATATGGCAAGATGAACGTTGCTATTTAAGCCAAAATCGCAAGTTCTGCCTATTCGGCACGACTTATATATATATATATATATATATATATATATATATATATATATATATATATATATATATATATATATATATATATATATATATATATATATATATATATATAGCTCTTTGATAATGTGAGAAGACAGGAACGAGCTTGAAATTTTGCTATTTTTTTTCACAGTGGTTGTTCTACACACACACACACATGTATATATATATATATATATATGGGAGAGTTTCAATGGAGAGGAATAAATGGGATTAGGTCAGGGGTTTCAAATAGAGTTAGAGCTAAAGAAGGAGTAGCAGTAATGTTGAAGGATAAGCTATGGGAGGAAAAGAGGGACTACAAATGTGTAAATTCAAGGATTATGTGGAGTAAAATAAAGATTGGATGTGAAAAGTGGGTTATAGTAAGTGTGTATGCACCTGGAGTAGAGAGAAGTGTAGAGGAGAGAGAGAGATTCTGGGAAATGTTGAGTGAATGCGTGGGGAGTTTTGAATCAAGTGTGAGAGTAATGGTGGTTGGGGATTTCAATGCTAAAGTGGGTAAAAATGTTATGGAGGGAGTAGTAGGTAAATTTGGGGTGCCAGGGGTAAATGTAAATGGGGAGCCTTTAATTGAGCTATTTGTAGAAAGAAATTTGGTAATAAGTAATACATATTTTATGAAAAAGAGGACAAATAAATATACAAGGTATGATGTAGCACGTAATGAAAGTAGTTTGTTAGATTAGGTATTGGTGGATAAAAGGTTGATGGGTAGGCTCCAGGATGTACATGTTTATAGAGGGGCAACTGATATATCGGATCATTATTTAGTTGTAGCTACAGTTAGAGTAAGAGGTAGATGGGAAAAGAGGAAGGTGGCAACAACAAGTAAGAGGGAGGTGAAAGTGTATAAACTAAGGGAGGAGGAAGTTCGGGTGAGATATAAGCGACTATTGGCAGAAAGGTGGGCTGGTGCAAAGATGAGTAGTGGGGGGGGGGGGGGTTGAAGAGGGTTGGAATGTTTTTAAAAATGCAGTATTAGAATGTGGGGCGGAAGTTTGTGGTTATAGGAGAGTGGGGGCAGGTGGAAAGAGGAGTGACTGGTGGAATGATGAAGTAAAGGGTGTGATAAAAGAGAAAAAGTTAGCTTATGAGAGGTTTTTACAAAGCAGAAGTGTTATAAGAAGAGCAGAGTATATGGAGAGTAAAAGAAAGGTGAAGAGAGTGGTGAGAGAGTGCAAAAGGAGAGCAGATGATAGAGTGGGAAAGGCACTGTCAAGAAATTTTAATGAAAATAAGAAAAAATTTTGGAGTGAGTTAAACAAGTTAAGAAAGCCTAGGGAACAAATGGATTTGTCAGTTAAAAACAGAGTAGGGGAGTTAGTAGATGGGGAGAGGGAGGTATTAGGTAGATGGCGAGAATATTTTGAGGAACTTTTAAATGTTGAGGAAGAAAGGGAGGCGGTAATTTCATGCACTGGCCAGGGAGGTATACCATCTTTTAGGAGTGAAGAAGAGCAGAATGTAAGTGTGGTGGAGGTACGTGAGGCATTACGTAGAATGAAAGGGGGTAAAGCAGCTGGAACTGATGGGATCATGACAGAAATGTTAAAAGCAGGGGGGGGATATAGTGTTGGAGTGGTTGGTACTTTTGTTTAATAAATGTATGAAAGAGGGGAAGGTACCTAGGGATTGGTGGAGAGCATGTATAGTCCCTTTATATAAAGGGAAAGGGGACAAAAGAGATTGTAAAAATTATAGAGGAATAAGTTTACTGAGTATACCAGGAAAAGTATACGGTAGGGTTATAATTGAAAGAATTAGAGGTAAGACAGAATGTAGGATTGCGGATGAGCAGGGAGGCTTCAGAGTGGGTAGGGGATGTGTAGATCAAGTGTTTACATTGAAGCATATATGTGAACAGTATTTAGATAAAGGTAGGGAAGTTTTTATTGCATTTATGGATTTAGAAAAGGCATATGATAGAGTGGATAGAGGAGCAATGTGGCAGATGTTGCAAGTATATGGAATAGGTGGTAAGTTACGAAATGCTGTTAAGAGTTTTTGTGAGGATAGTGAGGCTCAGGTTAGGGTGTGTAGAAGAGAGGGAAAATACTTCCCGGTAAAAGTAGGTCTTAGACAGGGATGTGTAATGTCACCATGGTTGTTTAATATATTTATAGATGGGGTTGTAAAAGAAGTAAATGCTAGGGTGTTCGGGAGAGGGGTGGGGTTAAATTATGGGGAATCAAATTCAAAATGGGAATTGACACAGTTACTTTTTGCTGATGATACTGTGCTTATGGGAGATTCTAAAGAAAAATTGCAAAGGTTAGTGGATGAGTTTGAGAATGTGTGTAAAGGTAGAAAGTTGAAAGTGAACATAGAAAAGAGTAAGGTGATGAGGGTATCAAATGATTTAGATAAAGAAAAATTGGATATCAAATTGGGGAGGAGGAGTATGGAAGAAGTGAATGTTTTCAGATACTTGGGAGTTGACGTGTCGGCGGATGGATTTATGAAGGATGAGGTTAATCATAGAATTGATGAGGGAAAAAAGGTGAGTGGTGCGTTGAGGTATATGTGGAGTCAAAAAACGTTATCTATGGAGGCAAAGAAGGGAATGTATGAAAGTATAGTAGTACCAACACTTATATGGATGTGAAGCTTGGGTGGTAAATGCAGCAGCGAGGAGACGGTTGGAGGCAGTGGAGATGTCCTGTCTAAGGGCAATGTGTGGTGTAAATATTATGCAGAAAATTCGGAGTGTGGAAATTAGGAGAAGGTGTGGAGTTAATAAAAGCATTAGTCAGAGGGCAGAAGAGGGGTTGTTGAGGTGGTTTGGTCATTTAGAGAGAATGGATCAAAGTAGAGTGACATGGAAAGCATATAAATCTATAGGGGAAGGAAGGTGGGGTAGGGGTCGTCCTCGAAAGGGTTGGAAAGAGGGGGTAAAGGAGGTTTTGTGGGCGAGGGGCTTGAACTTCCAGCAAGCATGCATGAGCATGTTAGATAGGAGTGAATGGAGACGAATGATACTTGGGACCTGACGATCTGTTGGAGTGTGAGCAGGGTAATATTTAGTGAAGGGATTCAGGGAAACCGGTTATTTTCATATAGTCGAACTTGAGTCCTGGAAATGGGAAGTACAATGCCTGCACTTTAAAGGAGGGGTTTGGGATATTGGCAGTTTGGAGGGATATGTTGTGTATCTTCATACGTATATGCTTGTAAACTGTTGTATTCTGAGCACCTCTGCAAAAACAGTGATAATGTGTGAGTGTGGTGAAAGTGTTGAATGATGATGAAAGTATTTTCTTTTTGGGGATTTTCTTTCTTTTTTGGGTCACCCTGCCTCGGTGGGAGACGGGCGACTTGTTGAAAAAAAAAAAAATATATATATATATATATATATATATATATATATATATATATATATATATATATATATATATATATATATATATATATATATATATATATATATATATACAGTAAGATCACAGTAAACATGTGATTTCAAAATATGCAAAACAACCACTGTGAAAGAATAGAGAAATTCCAAGCGCTTTCGTGACTACTCACATTATCAAGGAACAATGAAAGTAAAGCATCAAAGGAAGGTATATAAAGAGGTAGCCCACACCTCACTATCAGATCCCACAACAAAGAAACACCTGACGCGAGACAGCAGGCCCGCCGGCCGAACTAGACAGGTCCTTCACACAACCCACCAACAAACTATTCTACCCAAGAAATAAGAAATGTAAAAAATTATTATTTGTCCGAACTAGACAGGTCCTTCGGACCTGTCTAGTTCTGCCGGCGGGCCTGCTGTCTCGCGTCAGGTGTTTCTTTGTTGTGGGATCTGATAGTGAGGTGTGGGCTACCCCTTTATATACCTTCCTTTGATGCTTTACTTTCATTGTTCCTTGATAATGTGAGTAGTCATGAAAGCACTTGGAATTTCTCTATTCTTTCACAGTGGTTGTTTTGCATATATATATATACATATATATATATATATATATATATATATATATATATATATATATATATATATATATATATATATTTGTCGTGCCGAATAGGTAAGACTTGCGATTTTGACTTAAATAACAACGCTCTTCTTGCCGAATAAGGCAAGCGAAAATTTGTATATACAATAATTTCGCCAAAATCATTCTGAACATAACGAAAAAAAAAATTTCATTGTGTTTGTTTATTACTAAATTATTGTAAACTTATCTAAAATATATTTAGTTGGATTAGGCAAAATTAAATTGCGATCGTTACAATAAGGTTAGGTAAGTTTTCAAAGGTTCAAAATTATTAATTTTTACTTTAGCATAAATGAAAAAATATAACTTAAAACGTATGAGAAAATTTTTAGAAAGTCCTTAATTTTAAATGAGTTCTTGCTAATTGACCAGATTTATCTATTCGGCATGACATTATATATATATATATATATATATATATATATATATATATATATATATATATATATATATATATATATATATATATATATATATGTCGTGCCGAATATGTAAAACTGGTCAATTAGCAAGAACTCATTTAAAATTAAGTCCTTTCTAAAATTTTCTCTTATACGTTTAAAGATATATTTTTTTTATTAATGTTAATGTAAAAAGTTTTAATTTTGTCCAAAAGAATCTTAGAAAACTTACCTAACCGTATTATAACAAGAACAATTTATTTTAGCCTAACCCAACTAAATATATTTTAGATTTGTTTACAATAATTTAATACTAAACAAACACAGTGAAATATATTTTTTTTCGTTAGGTTCAGAATGATTTTGGCGAAATTATTGCATACACAAATTTTCACTTGTCTTATATGGCAAAATGAACGTTGCTATTTAAGCCAAGATCGCAAGTTCTGCCTATTCGGCACGACATTATATATATATATATATATATATATATATATATATATATATATATATATATATATATATATATATATATATATATATATATATATATATATATATATATGTATATATATATGTATATATATATATATATATATATATATATATATATATATATATATATATATATATATATATATATATATAGATATATATATATATATATATATATATACACACACACACACACACACACACACAAAACAACCACGTGGGGAGTAGAATGCTGGCTCTAGGCCTTTCGTGTTGCAATCAACACATCATCAGGAGCTTGCAAAGTTGCAGAAAAGAGGAGGATATCCAAGCAAATACGGGAGTGGAAATTTTAAGTATATAATGAGAGGTGTATTCACGTATATAAATATATAATGATTAATGTTTCATAATATTTATTTCACAAGCTAATATATCCTTAACTTACATACACTATTATTAGTTAAGCAAACCTAGCATTTGTAAGGTAAGTTTACCAGCTACAGTCTTCATATCATCACTTTTTATCTTGCTAATATATAGCCTTGTTATTAATACTCTTTACATTTGCAATGTACTGTCATTATTGATGTAAGTTTAGCAGTGTCATAAACAGCCCAGGAATTTACCATAATTGTTTTATCCAAGTGAAGTGAGTGCGTCTTGCATGTCTCTGCAGAAAGTTTCAGAGTTAGAGATCCGAGACTTCGCCAAGACCCAGTTGACGTTGCCGGATAACTTCGACCCGTCCGATGCCATGAACTGGCAGCACACACTGTACTCTCGCCTCGGTGGCGGCCGACAACCTCGAGAGGACGAAGACGACAAGAAGCTGGTTCCGACCGTCGACGATACCGTCTACCGCATCGTGGCTATGGCTAAAGTGCTCTACGGTCTACACATCGTGAGTTCCTTCAGTTCACTAACACTCCCAACCTGCCTGTCGCAAGTCTTCAGCAGTAGTGACATATGACGCTTAGTGGGCGTTGTCACACCTCCCTGCTTCTCCTTCCACCCCCCAACCCTGCCCTTTTTTGACGCCTTCACTTCCCTTTCCCTGCCTTTATGTATGTCTTTCTGTGTAAGTTTTTTGTGTATGTGTCTTTCTGTGTATGTTTATTTTTTGCAACGTTCACATTCTTGCCTACCTACCTACTACCTTCCTTCCCTCATTTTTTCATTACTTCATTCTTTCCTCCATTCCTTCCTGCCTCTCTACCTCCCTTCCTTCCTTCCTGCTTGCCTGCCTGGCATAGGTAGAATGTAGACACATTGTGTTTACATCATTATAGCGTAGAAACACACATTGTGTTCACGTCATTATTCACCCTTCACGTCACTGCTAGCTCTTTTCACATTACTTTTTTACACTTCACATGCCTTACATCACTGTTCACACTATATACACTATTCACATAACCTTTTGTAAGTACTGCTCACATCACAGTTCACACTATTGTTTGTACTGTTCATACAACATTTTGTACTACTGTTTGCAGTGTTCAGATCACTGTTCATACTACTATTTGCAATGTTCACATCACGGTTCATAACACCGCACTGTTCATATCATGGTTCATACTACCATTTACACTATTCATAATGCTGTTTGCAATGTTGACATCATTGTTCATACTATTGTTCACACTGTTCACATCACGGTTCATTCCTCAATTATTGCTGTTTGCACTGTTCGTACTACCATTACTACTGTTTGCACTGTTCACATCACTGTTCATACTACTGTTTGCACTGTTCACATCACTGTTCATACTGCTGTTGTTTACACTGTTCACATCGCTTTTCATGCTACTGTTCGTGCCACTGTTCACAAGGTGCACATCACTGTTCCCACCGTTGTTCACTGTAGTATTCACACTGTTCACGTTAGTTTTCTCAGTGTTCATGCTAATGTTCGTAGTGTTCACGTTAGTGTTAACAGTGTTCACTGTAGTGTTCACAGTGCTCATTGTAGTGTTCACAGTATTCACTGTAGTGTTCAGTGTTTACTGTAGTGTTCAATGTTCACTGTGGTGTTCCTTGTAGTGTTCACAGTGTTCCTTGTAGTGTTCACAGTGTTCACTGTAGTGTTCACAATGTTCACTGTGGTGTTCCTTGTAGTGTTCACAGTGTTCCTTGTAGTGTTCACAGTGTTCACTGTAGTGTTCACAATGTTCACTGTGGTGTTCCTTGTAGTGTTCACAGTGTTCACTGTAGTGTTCACAATGTTCACTGTGGTGTTCCTTGTAGTGTTCACAGTGTTCCTTGTAGTGTTCACAGTGTTCACTGTAGTGTTCACAATGTTCACTGTGGTGTTCCTTGTAGTGTTCACAGTGTTCACTGTAGTGTTCACAGTGCTCATTGTAGTGTTCTCAGTATTCACTGTAGTGTTCAGTGTTTACTGTAGTGTTCAATGTTCACTGTGGTGTTCCTTGTAGTGTTCACAGTGTTCACTGTAGTGTTCACAGTGTTCACTGTAGTGTTCACAATGTTCACTGTGAATGCTACAAGAGTTCCTGCACATGGTCTTTGCATGTATTTTATTTTTCACCCTCCCATGACATTTTTATTTATCATTTTTTATTGTTGACGTGTTTATGACATGTGAATAATGACTCCGTATATTTCTTTCATAAATTCTCCTTTACGTGGTATTTATTGCATGTATACAAGTGCCATATGAATGTACATGTATGTGTTGCTTCGTGCACATGTTATCCTGTTATATCTGTACGTAGCACTGGGCACTGCCCTACATGCACCTGTTACATCTGTATGTAGCACGGGTTACTGCCCTAGACCTTGTACTAGCTACACTGTGTACTGTCAGCAGGTAAGAGGAGGACACACCACTACTCAACACTAAGAAAGTGCCTTAGTTATTCGACACTAAGAAAGTGCCTAGTTATTACTCGACACTTAGAAAGTGCCTAGTTATTACTCGACACTCAGAAAGTGCCTCGTGGAAAGCAAAGATTGAGACAAACCTTGACTTACAACTAAGTAAGCTCTGGTCTCTGCCTCTTTTAAAATTATGAGCTCTTCGTGAAGTCTTTTGCAGTCTGTCTGTCTGTCTCTGTCTCTCTCTGGTTTATACTTCATGGCACGACTTCTTCCCATGTTGCTTCCCTGAGTGAGTTCTATGTACTACTCAACGTCCTCCAAAGATGGATACTTCAAAAAAGACGTTTTAAAATAAAATTTTATGCAGCTTGTTCTTCAATTTTCCCTTCAGACACTGAAATCTTTATGCTTGACTGCAAGTACTTCTGGCAGCGTGGCAGACACACAGATGATAATCATACTAAATGCAAAATATGTGGCCAGTTGTATGGTCACGTTCTTGAACACAGTTTTATTGTCCACTTTTTGAGAAATGTAGATAAACAGAATAATAACCTATGTGATGTTAAATTATTTTATTAATGATATCAGATATATTAAGTAAATATCCTTAATGTGCTTGCAACAGATAAGACAACTGCAGATATATATTTGGATATATTCTTCTTAACCCTATTGGGTCCTAGTTCTTATGAGACCTTCTGCGTATCCATATGCTCTTACGATACCGTCCACAGGATGGATATGGGGCGCACTGACTAGCCGCTTCGGCGGCAAAATCTAACTACCTTTAAGACACTAGCCTACTACTTTCAGATGTATAAGATACAAACGTCAAACCTACACTGGTAACAGGTAGTGAAAGAAAATTTAACGATTTACTTACCTTTATATTCCATCCGTCGCCAACGATTCTTCTCTTGCTCACTATTACTCTTCATGACTTTCTCCTTTTCCGGCATTTTTACAATAATATGCAATACCGACAAGCTGATGAATCAGACACAAGCGCAACATCTGAGTTTTTGTATCTGAAGACATTTCTCCAGCCAGTGTCTTTTTACAGTTCAATGTAGAGACTGTATGCTGAAGACAGTTTTTTCTTTATTCAGTTAAAAAAAAAAAACTGGTTGGCAAAACGTTTCCAAAATAAAAGATATTCACGTGTTGCACATATGTCTAATTCATCTTTTGGTATCCCTCGGTTCGAGATTTATCAAGTCTGTCTTTGTTATTTCTATACCGGTATTAATGTCAACACGCACACTCCGTTATATGCCTGAAAACTTGCTAATATTTGGCTCATTGTGTGTTGGGGAGGGGAGGTAAAAACGTTTTTATTGTGGCCGGTCATTAACAAGGACACATTTCTTATGTTGGTTGTGAGTGGTGAAGCTTCCCTCTTGTTGTTGCCACGTTTAGTAACGTTGGTGCGGCTCGACAGATTGATCACCCGCAGACCTCCAAGGAGGTGTGGCGTTCCGTTGTATCTATCCAGCGGAAGCGTGCTGTCATCGCCTGCTTCAGACAGACTTCCCTCCACATGATGCCAAGGTACCTGGGTTTCCAGGGACTGCAGCTCCTGGGCCCAGTGTGTATTGGTGATGCTGCTGCTACCGCTGCTGCTCCCTCCTACAACTGCTTGCAAAGTCTTAGTAACCAATAGCGCATTCTATATTATCACACTCATTAAAAAGATTTACGTTAATATAAAGTAATCACTCTTCAGCATTTCGAGTTTTCAGATTAATCATGATATAACACTGATGCATTTAAGTTATTGAACAAGAGACTTTGACGCAGTTGCTTGCGAGTTTGAACCACCATTGTTGCATGACCATTGACCACTTAATTACCCAGAGAATGTGACCTGTGTATTAAAACTTGAGTGTGACAGTGAATTACTGCATCATGACTATTATTTCAGCTTCTTTATAAATTGTTGTACATTATTATATTTTACGCGCATGATTTTATTCCAAAATTATCATACATTTACAAATGATTCAAATATTCTTCATCGTTTTTCTATAAATATTCAGTTATTTTTTGTTTCTATATATATGATCATTCCAGCCAAATAACCAAACTAACTTTACATTGAATTATATTTAAATACAATGGAAAAAATCAAACAGGCCTGTGTGATCAACGTTTCAATTTTTTTTTGACTTAGTGGCAATATAACATACTAACGTGAGTTACTTCAGTAGATAACCAGGGAGACACAACCTCACATAATGTATAGAGTGTGTGTATATATATATATATATATATATATATATATATATATATATATATATATATATATATATATATATATATACATATATATATATATATATATATATATATATATATATATATATATATATATATGGGTTAGGGGTCTTTTAATTAACATGTTGGTCTTGTTGACCTTAAGAGGAATAATTTGTTTCTCCTCTCCTCTTAAATTTTCATTGATTTGCAAACCTTTTAAAGTTATCCTAGCAGACGGACGTGCTCGTAAACAGTATGAGCTGACTGCTTTTGCCTGTTGTAGTCTGTCATAGTTGATAAGTGTGAGGTTGTGGCTTGCTGGATGCCCCACCCGCGTAGTGTCTGAATCCAGGGCCACCCACTCTCCTACTACTGCTAGCGTCTTCCTCTATTTTAGCATTCGTGTGTGTGTGTCAGATTTCGTAATGCTGACATTACTTCTCAGGCGTGTGTGAAGTGACAGGGAAGGTGTTAGTGTGGCGGGTAGGTGCTGGTGGTCCCTCAAGTGTTGATGCTCCTCGCCACCCACCTCTCTTAACACTACTCAACTCCTCGCTTCTCCACACTCAGGCTCAGTCTTCGCTCACTTCATTCACGCTATTTTACAAACTTCAATAACTTCTGCACATTGCATTGTTATTCAAATCATGGCAAGCGTGTGAGTGAGAGTAAGTCGCAGAAGAGCTCTTATGGAGAGTTAGGCTGGTGGGTAGTTTATAGTGATGGGTGGCGGGAGGCCTTGTTATGATAACTGTGCTACCAACTAACAGCTGGTGCTGGCGGCCTACAGGCCTGCACTCCCCCCGCCTCCCGCTCGGGTTGGAGGAAGCTGCTGTCTTTTGCCCGCAAGCGAGCCGCCATCGCCTGTCTGCGCTCCGTTCCCTTCTATAACATCCGAAGGTAATGGGTCGAAGACACTTCTTGAGCCCTGGCCTTCCCTAGCTCCCGGCTCACTCTCTCGTCGAAAATATAAGAAATATTTCCATGTCTCATTTTTGTTTTAAATTAACTTGTATTGCAAACTAGACTATTAAGACCTGTTCACGAGGGATAAACTGGTATTCTTAAGCATTAATTTACCTATATAACGCAGCAATCACATAGTCAAAAATGCATAGAGAGAGTTAACCCAGGAGCAATGTTATAGTTAACCCAGAATTAATATTATAACATTAAGTTTCTCATTCTCCTATTGTTGCCAAACCATAGTTTGTATGAAACTTGTTTCAGTCACTGTAATTGGTTAATAATTTCGACGCTTGTATGACTCTCCAGCCTCGCAAGAAGCCAAACCCGCTTCTTAACACTAACCATTAAATTTAGGTCGTGTACACCCAGATGTGTATCTGTGCATATACGACGAGTTTACTTTATTCTCTTTCTTTTTAGAGATTAAAGTATCCTTGACTGGTGGTGTATAGCTGACAAGCAGCCTTAATGACCCTCGTGTAGTGGAAAGGCTTTTAAACTGACATACCAGAGTACTGGATACCCTCACAATGTTACAAATCCGTCTGCACCCTGACAAGGGTATTAATGCATAATTTTAACAATGCCACGGATTTTCTTGATAAAGCCTTATGTGAGGTTTCTATTACCGTATTTACACCCGAATGATCCTCGAGTAACGTGTGCAAATATTTCCTCCTGGGCCACGTCAGTGCGCAAATCGCTGAATGTCTTCCTAGCTCCGCTAGGCTGAACTCACATTCAAGGAAGGGGCAAACTTTGATGTTGTGAAAGGCTCTTAGACCAAGAATATAAAGCTATTCTCCCTTTCCTTGGATGGTACCTGATTACCTCCCACTCCCCAGGCTCTATATGACTCCTACGAGTAAAGCGCTTCCCCATGAATATAATAATAATAATAATAACCCCAACCTAGGTTGTAACAACCATAGTGCTCTAGACTTACAGCAGCGTTAGGGAGACCCTCAACGGTATGCCAAAGTCCCGATATTGTGTCTTTTTGTTTAGTCATGACCCAAATAAATGTGTGGTGGTACCATACGTGCGGGTTATGCCTAGAGGAGCTGGGAGGTATACAAACATCGGTACAAGCCTTGACGTGGCTGATTTGAAAATATCTGTATGTTACTGGGCACCATTCAGGTTGAATTTATCCATAGAAACGTGTAAAGCTGTAGCATAATAATCAGAGGCACTGATACTAATACAAGCATATCACCCTTGTCAGAGTGAAGACAGTTTCGGGATAATGTTAGTCTCTCTTACAATTAATTCACTCTTACATTGTCTTGGCACAGTGGTTGTAGTGTTGTGTCAAGGGTTTGGCCTAGCAGAGCTGGGAAGAAATATAAGTATCACACTGGGCCTTGACGTGGTCCTCGCGAAAAAAAATTACGTTACCTGGGGACCATTCAAGTCTATTATGCTGGCAGCATTTAAATATTTACGTAGAGGTGATATGATTGTTTCATGACTTGAAATGGAGTTATGCTTTTAACGTGTCTGTGTTGTCTTACTACCTGACAGAAGGTAGTAAGATGTAGCTTATTTGTTTTACCAGACACGATCACCAGACCCTCAGTTCTCTTAATTAACTTGGAAAAAGTTTGTGAGCTGCTTCCATAGATCATCTATAAAGCTACAGGAAATGATACGGTTTTAAGGAAGATTTTTTTTGGCATATTATAACAGGTATTTTACAGTTAAAACTATTCTTTTCTTTCTCTTCGTCGGATCAAGCACTAGATGACCCCCAAACGGGTATAACGTTTCCCATTAAACATGATAACCGTTCCTAGCCTCTGTGCTACAAATGGAGTTGATTATTTTCCAACTAATAATCAGAAACCCACAAACAATCGGAATTGCAGCTTAGTACTGAGCTACGGTGGTTCTTAGGTAGTGGATGCTTGTTATTTTTGCACATTTCTGCGTGTCATTGCCCTTCATGCCTCTGAGATAGGCGATCCGAAATTTCTTAACGCTGAATTCGTACAAATATATATTTTTGAAAACATTGCTATGAAAATCAAATGAAACCTAAATCAGTAGTTGCTATAAAGAACCAGTAATATTTATGAATATCTGAATCCTTCAGTTTCGGTAAGATTTGTTACCCTTATGTCCTCAGAGGAATTGTATGGCTTATAAATCACTTAAACCCTTTGTCTATTCAGCTGTTCCCCTCAAGGAAGGTTCCTTGATGTTGGTGAAAAATTGTCTGAGCTAGTTCCCCGAATTAAGCAATGCCTTCCACATTGTATAATCCTCCGGGTTTAGCGCTTCCCCCTTGATTATAATAATAATATTCAGCTGTTTAGCATAAAATGTTGCTAACAGCATTTTTAATTTTCTGTCACAATTAGCATTTCTCAGCTAACTTAACAATTTCCTACTACCGATAGAAATATGCCGAACTCGTGAATAATTTTGTTATAAAAAGATACAATATGATAAAAACAGTTTTACGGTTATTATTCGCAGTTCAAACTCTATCCAAATTTTGTCCTAAGTCATAGGCTATAAACCACAGTAAATTCTGAGGTAAAAGGAAATCTTTCCGATATATACTCCTGGAAAGAGTTGCTGAGTTTTGCCATTCGCTAAGGCCTCTCGAGCCTTTCCACCATGGTAACGTTACCCAACTACCTGGTAGAGGGCTGAGGTGGCGCACCTAATTTCATATATACATATAGTTGATATAAATACAGTAAAGGGGTCTATGCAGCTCACTAACCAACACAATCGAGATAATCAGCAGACATGCGAATTGTTTGTCTGGTATTACTCAGACGTCAGTTTCTGGTGACCGTGTCTGGCCTCAGCCACGAGCCTTAACATCTTGGGTCTCAAGGCTGAATGTAACCTAACCTTTCGACTTACCTCACGCCCGCTGGTGACGAAGACCTCCCAGGCCCCAGAGACCATGCCAGATCGAAAGTTACCACCAACTGTGCCAAAAACTTCAGCCTTAAAATCCAAAATGTTCGAGAATGTGAATGCGGCCTGTGGCTGTGTTTGCTTTTTTATTTTATTTTTGCTTTCCATTTTATTTTTTTATTTTAATTTTTACTTCCTTTTTTTAAGAGTACAGTACTGCTTCATTGTGTAACAGTACTCAGGTGTGTTCTAGATCATTAATAGTGTTTCTCACTTTGTGTAATGTACTCTTCTGATGTGCTTTCTGGTGTTTTATATGTACACACACACACACACCAACAACAACAACAAAAAAAAAACAGAATCATTCGAAACAGAACAACTGCCTGTGGTGTGGAAGACAGTACATGTAGTGGCACTTTTTAAGAAAGGAGACAGACAGGCAGCATTAAACTACAGACAAGTGTCACTGACATGTATGTAAAGTCATGGAGAAGATTATCAGAAGAATTGGTGGAACACCTAGAAAGAAATGAGCTCATACATGATAACCAGCACGGCTTCAAGGAAAAGAAAAACCTGTGTCACGAACCTACTGGAGTTCTACGACAAGGTAACAGAAGTCAATCGAGAGAGAGAGAGATAATGGGTAGACTGCATTTTCTTGGATATAAGAAAGCTTTCGACACAGTACCGCACAAGAGACTGGTACAAAAGCTAGAGGAGCTTGCATGAAAAGCACTGCAATGGCTGAGGAAATACCAGACAGGAAGGAAATAACGAGGGATGGTACGTGACGAGGTGTCAGGGTGGGCGCATGTGTAGAGTGGGGTTCCACAAGCGGACGAGGATCATGAAAGACTACAAAGGGATCTGGACATGCTGCAAGCCTGGTCCACCAAATGCAAAGTCATGATGCTTGGAGAAGGACAAGGGGACCGCAGACGGAGTATAGGCTCGGGGGTCAAGGGCTACAAACCTCAATGAAGGAGAAAGATCTTCGGTTGAGTATCATACCGAGCACATACAACCCCTGTGGCGCACATCAACAAAATAACTGCTTCATCCTTCATCATATGGGCGCCTGGCAAACCTAAGAATAGCTTTTCGACATCTAAGTAAGGAGTCATGCACGATGCTGTACACCGTATATATCAGGCCCATATTGGAGTATGGAACCTACAGCTGGTCAAGCATGTCACTTAGAGAAAATTCAAAAGTTTGCAACAAGATTAGTTCCGGAGCTAAGGGGAGATATGATAACGACGTATAAAATACTGAGATGAATTGACAAGGTGGACAGGACAGAATGTTTCAGAGAAGGGATACAAGAACAAGGAGAGTCAACTTGAAATTGAAAACTCAGTTGAGTCATAGGTATGTAAGAAAGCATTTCTTCAGCCTTAGAGTTGTCAGGAAGTGGAACAATCTGGAGAGTGTAGTAGTAGAGGCAGGTCCATACATAACTTTAAGAAAATGTAAGATAAGATTATTGGAGTAGGGAGAGAGTGGACCTAGTAGCGACCAGCGAAGAGGCGGGGCCAGGAGCTGTGATTCGACCCCTGCAACCACATATAGGCAAGTATAAATAGATGAGTACACACACACACACTAACTTTCAATGAGTTAATAGCTAAGGGACATATCAACAATAACAAACCTAATATACTCTTTGACAACTAAATCCAAACTGTAAAAAAATATATACAATTGTGTGTTAATACTATAATAGTAATAGAAATAGAATGGTAAATAAACAGCCCCCAAAAAATACCTTAACATAATGACCGTATTTTTTATAAATCAACATAATGAAAAATGGAAAAGACCGAGATAAAAACAAGGCAGAGATGAGACTACTAATGCAAGGAGAGAGAAAAAAAATAAAAAATGAAATAGTTGATAATAGCAAGACAGAAGCAAACCTTTTATCAAAGTTTGTAAACAAAAAAGTCAAATGTAATACAATACACAAAATTAGTCATTGAAGTGGTTGAGGAAATGTGTGGGATGCGTAATGGGAAGTTTTGTGTGTTTACAGTATGGGATATTGAGGCAACTAAAGAGGAATTACCAGTGAATGTTGAGAAGCAAAAAAAAATTACTATCAGTCTAGGTAGCACCATGGTTTAAAAAATGCAGAAGATTTAAGCTGTTTGCTGTTAAAAAAATAGAGATCGCTTATAAGATGCTGACTCTCAGCATCTCTGACTGACTGACCTCCAGCATCTCCATGATCAGCAGGTCACTGGCTGACTGGCCCTCAGCATCTCCATGATCAGCAGGTCACTGGCCCTCAGCATCTCCATGATCAGCAGGTCACTGGCTGACTGGCCCTCAGCATCTCCATGATCAGCAGGTCACTGGTTGACTGGCCCTCAGCATCTCCATGATTAGCAGGTCAGCAGGTGGTTGACTGACTGATTAGCCCTCAGCATCTCCATGATTAGCAGGTCACTGGCTGACTGGCCCTCAGCATCTCCATGATCAGCAGGTCACTGGCTGACTGGCCCTCAGCATCTCCATGATCAGCAGGTCACTGGCTGACTGGCCCTCAGCATCTCCATGATCAGCAGGTCACTGGTTGACTGGCCCTCAGCATCTCCATGATCAGCAGGTCACTGGTTGACTGGCCCTCAGCATCTCCATGATCAGCAGGTCACTGGCTGACTGGCCCTCAGCATCTCCATGATCAGCAGGTCACTGGTTGACTGGCCCTCAGCATCTCCATGATCAGCAGGTCACTGGTTGACTGGCCCTCAGCATCTCCATGATCAGCAGGTCACTGGTTGACTGGCCCTCAGCATCTCCATGATCAGCAGGTCACTGGCTGACTGGTCCTCAGCATCTCCATGATCAGCAGGTCGATAGCCGACTAGCTACACCCATAGCACACTCTTCACTGCCACTAAGCTTACTATATATGTTGTACATACAGTATGTATATATATATATATATATATCTATATATATATGTATATATATATATATATATATATATATATATATATATATATATATCTATATATATATATCTGTGTATGTATATATATATATGTATATATATATATATATATATATATATATATATATATATATATATATAATATATATATGTATATATATATATATATATATATATATATATATATATATATATATATATATATATATATATATATATATATATATGTATATATATATATGTGTGTCGTGCCGAATAGGCAGAACTTGCGATCTTGGCTTAAATAGCAACGCTCATCTTGCCATATAGGACAAGTGAAAATTTGTGTATGCAATAATTTCGCCAAAATCATTCTGAACCTAACGAAAAAAAAAATATTTGATTTTGTTTATTTAGTATTAAATTATTGTAAACGTATTTAAAATATATTTAGTTGGGTTAGGCTAAAATAAATTGCGCTTGCTATAATAAGGTTAGGTAAGTTTTCTAAGATTCTTTTGGTGCAAAATTAAAATTTTTTACATTAACATTAATGAGAAAACTATGTCTTTAAACGTATAAGAGAAAATTTGAGAAAGGACTTAATTTTAAATGAGTTCTTGCTAATTGACCAGTTTTACATATTCGGCACGACATATATATATATATATATATATATATATATATATATATATATATATATATATATATATATATATATATATATATATATATATATATATATATATATATAAAAGAAGCACACTTTTTTAAGTGCATATATATATATAACTAGAGGAACATTATAGCACTGATGATCTTCAACACTACCAATATTTCTGTTGAGATTTTATCTTTTCTTTGTCGTCTATCATTTAGAGACTTTATGACAATATTTACCAGCCCAGGCTAGTAAATGATTCAGTGGGGAAGGCTGAGGCAATTTAAGACTTTCAATCCATGTGGCTGGCTCTCTTCAGCACCAACCTAGGGTAGTCCACAACTGGTTAAGTAGCCGCTGTACTAGTAGTAATTACGCACTATAACACCACGACCAGCCGCTTGTAGTCTTTGTCATTAATATCTGAGCCTCTGCCGTGCGGGTGCGGGCGCCGCCCTCTACTACCACGTACTAACTTGGCATACCAGTCTAACCTGATTCTTTTTTAAACCAACATATCATACAGGCATCGCGCTGTTAATCTTTTCCTGCGGACGTACCGAGAGTACTGGCTGGCTGACGAGAATGTTGGACAGGAGGTCGTCATTGAGGACTTGACGGTGAGTAGACTGCATCACTCATGTGTGACACCTCGTGACATCTGGTAATACCTGATGACACCTGATTGTAAAAATGACACCTAGAAGCACCTAGGTATTGGTGAGATTTATATGTGCATTAGGCATCACATTCTAGGTCAAGCATCATATTCTAAGTCACCTGTGTCATTCTAGGCTTGGCACCACTTGTTACTCTTACCATTAAATTTAGGCTTGACATTATTTGATAGGCTTGGCTACATCGTACCAGGCTAATATTTATGGCAGGCTTAACATCGCTTGCTATTCTTGATACCATTTGAAATGGCTAGTTTTACTCGCTGGACTTAACATCAAATGCATATGCCTGGTATCTCCATGCGCAGAACTAGCGGAGGCTCGATCTTCCTAGTCCGTTATAATCAAGCTACTTACTCGCTTAATTCTCCCAGTGTTAAATTAGCTGCTGCGGTACTACCATGCTCTCTCACACACTCCGTTATACCATAGAACAATTCGTTCATTTAATAAGACACAGGATATATACATAGAGAGGAGTGGTTTAAAGTGTTCTTGACCCTGAGCAGTTGATAGGCTGCTATAAACTCAGTCAGCAGATCCATCAACCAACCAGTGGTCATTGTCACTATATTTTCTCAAGTATTCTGTTCTTGAAATTTCCTATTGTGTCAAATCTGAATTTGTACTAAATATATTGCAGGATAACTGCTAAGTAAATATATCAGCATTACCTGAATTTGCATTTTTAAGTATTATTCACGACCATCCCCAAAACTGTAGGTGTGTAAGACAGTCATGGACTCTGGTGAAGGGCTCATGATTCAAGGAGTTGGAGCCACCACCACCCCTCCCTTCCTTGGAATAATCCTGATTACCCGTCTCCAAGGTTTAGCGCTTCCCAATGAAATAATAATATTGGTCCAGCGTTATTTAGCGCAAGGAGTGATGGAAGACCTCCTAGTGTATGTACAATCTGTTGATGGCGTTGTGTATTCTGTAAAGGGTGTTGTATCCGCAGCAATCCTTCGAGGAGGCTGAGAGTAAGAAGAAGGAAGCTGAGGAGGACGAGGGCAAGCCAGATCAACTTACTCAGCTGGTAACCACGTTCAGTCATAAGGCAACCACGGAACACACTGGTGTTCTGGCTGAGGACCCCCTCTACATGTCTTATGCTGAGATTATGGGTATGTTGTGTTATGAGTACGTGCTATATCTCATGGGTACGGGGCATCTCGGGTACGGGGCATCTCGGGTACTGAGCATCTCATGGGTACTGGGCATCTAATGGATACTGGGCATCTCATGGGTACGGGGCATCTCATGGTTACTGGGTATGTTTGGGTACTGGGCATCTCATTGGTGCTGGCCATCTCATGGGTACTGGGCATCTCAGTATTTCGAGATCTTTCTTGGGTAGAAATCCTCAACAGCTTATTTAAATATACGGGACTTTTTTCTATTTATAAAATATTGTAACATTAATCACCGTGGACAGTTTTAGTTCGTTTATACCAGTGTATTTATTTGTGTCGAGTGTTTTACTAACGTTCGTAGCTTGAATTTTTAGTATTAATTTTATCATTCTTTAAATTGTATATATGAGTACGTGGGTGTTATATATCATTATTTTTTATTGGCATAAGCGCTAAATGACTTACACAGTCGAAGTGCTGTGTAAAGATAGCAGTTACTACTACATCACCGTTTTCAGTGAATTTGTTGGTACCATTACACAAGGTTAATTAATCATCATGCATAGTGGCTTCATTTACATTATAATCACCACGTTAACCACCATTACTAGTGATTCGAGTGATGCTTCTGGTGTGTGTATGCAGTGAAATAAAAATAATGTTCTACTTTTGTTTAATGAGAGTATTACACACATTATGTGGGTTAAGGTAAACTTTTCTACAATATGTTTTCCTCGACAGCCAAGTCCTGCGGAGAAGAGGAGGAGGAAGGAGAAGATGAAGGAGGAGAAGAAGAAGGAGGCAACGAGGACCCAGCTGCCACTCTTAATGTATGTACACTGATGTTTTTATGCCATTGTATTACTTTGCACTTCAAATAGCTCTTCGTGTTTGAGTGTGTGGCATGTTTAGTGTTTTGTCATATCGTCAGGGTTTGAATAATATCTCTTAATAGTCTCTGTTTACTAATGGACAACAGGTTAAATGCTTTTAGTCTTTTTTATAAAGCCCTGTTAGATTCTCTGCACCTACTCCACATTAAAATGGATCATTAGTGATCGATCAGTAACGTGCTATAAGGTTGCAAATCATTTTATTGGTGCATTCTTGTAAGAGGTTTTGCTTCCTTGCGAAAATATTACTACATTCCTGCCATCTGAAACAATGTCAGTTCTTTGGTTCTTGATGCAGTTAGATTCTACTTTAGGAAGGAAGACTTAACTGGCTTAGTCACTAAGTTTATTTGAGGTTCACGAGGGTAGTGTGTTGAACAGTGATCATGATGTTAGCCTCTGCCTTGCGTGATGATTGTAAATTGTCACTTATTCAAGACTTTCAACCAACTGTGACTTCGGACGTGTTTTATCGCAGAGGAAGGCAGCTTTCATCTGCTTACTTTTGGGTCTTTATTGTAAAAAATTGCTCTGTCAGCTTTGATGGAGGTACTTTTCTGTTTTTTGTCTTGGTCGATGGATAGCATGGATAACTCCCTGGTTTGTCTATAACAAAGTCTTCCTTTGGAAACTATCAAGAAATCTAGCCACTTTTAGATGCCGATATAAACATGCTTCTGAGGTGAAGCGAAAGACACTCCTGCCATCTGGAGATGGCAGGTAGGTCATTAACATTTGAAAGCTGAACACAGGGAAACATCCGTGGCATAAAAAAAGTCAAAATTTGCAAGATTCGTCCTTGAGAAAGTGTATCATGCTCTCCACTGTTTGTCTATCGAGCGACGTATATATGTCCTCACAAGATATCGAAATACTGTTGTGTGTTTATCAATACACAATGTTTAATGACTAATAAATCAAATAGAAAATTAAAAAAAAAAATTTGAAGTTTTTTTTTTGGCTCATATTTAAAACTGTACCTTACTCGTATTAACAATATTAACCACTAACAAGACCATGTAACTAATTACCAGAGTGCAACGTCCATCTCTAAATATAACCTTTAGACCCCCAGCATTGACCTATCCTTTTTCTTCTTGTACATGCTCCCCCTCGTGGCCGGTCCCGGACCATGGAGGACCTCATGGTAGGTCACAATGTTCCTCAGTACTGAAAGACTGTTACATCATTTAATCATTTCACTAATATGTAATTGCTTAAGTTTGTTAATATTTATTCTGAATAATAGCAATTAATGGATTTATGAAAATTATGGAATCATTTTATATTAAACATAATATATGCATTAACATTGTGGTCGTGAAGTATAGGTAAACCTGTGGGAGGTCTTGCAGGGGAATGGGAGGTAACAAGGATTGATGCTAGGAAAGAGAGGGTAGCTCCATGACTCCGAATCAAGAGCTCATTTCCAGCTTCAAAGAGCATCCACTGAATTAAGTAACAAAACCAAGGGAATAAAATTAGAAATACTTTCATTATTTTTCTAAATTTAATGTATAATGTATTTACTTGGCATTGTCACTGAGACGCTGTCAATGTGCGTGGTTCAAATGGGTCACGTGGCTAAGGCTTGACAGGGAAGCCTACCTATAAATGGGATTAACACAATATATACTACACAAGTATTGGACTGTTTACTAGCTGACGTAACACTGTGGTCAACAGGAACAAGAACTGGAGAAGCAGAAGTTACTGTTCCACCAGGCTCGTCTCTCCAACCGTGGTGTAGCAGAGATGGTGTTGCTGCATGTGTCAGCCAGCCGGGGCCAGCCAGGAGACATGGTCATGACCACACTCAAGCTGGGCATCGCTATCCTCAGAGGTGGCAACGTCGACTGTCAGGCAGTAAGCTTATTAATACCTGCACACTAGTACACATAGCAGCTTACACCTACGCACTAGTACAGAAATCATGCTCACACCTACACACTAGTGCATACATCATGCTCACACCTACACACTAGTGCACACATCATGCTCACATCTACACTAGTGCACACATGCTCACACCTACACGTTAGTGCATACATCATGCTCACACCTACACACTAGTACACACATCATGCTCACACCTACACATTAGTGCACACATCATGCTCACACTTACAATAATGCACACATCAATCTCACACGTACGCTCTAGTACACACATTAGGGCGACACTGCACACATCATATTCACACCTATACATGTCTATGCACATACGATACTCATACCTTTATGATCAAGAATGCACCATTGCTCATGCCTTCGTAAAACATGCTCACACCAGCTTCATGCTCCCATCTCATGCTCTCCTTCCTTCCCATCCTTCCTCTAAAGTACTAGTTGATCATTCTGCACATTCTACCGGCTACTCTACAGTACAGACTGTTAGCCACACCTCCAGTCAGGTCTTATATAGCAACTTATCTTCACCTAACTCTTAGATAGCAACCTGTCTTCTCTTAACTCTTAAACAGCAACTTGTCTTCTGTTAACTCTTGGATAACAGCCTGTCTTCACCTAACTCTAAGAGAACTTGTCTTTAGTAAACTCTCACAACTGTGTTGTTACTCAGACTATGCTGAGTTACCTCAAGGAGAAGAAGGACGCTTCCTTCTTCCTCTCCATCGCCGGCCTCATGAACTCCTGCTCGGTGCTGGATCTAGACGCCTTCGAGCGCAACACCAAGGCCGAGGGGCTAGGCGTGGGCGCAGACGGCTGCGCAGGCGAGAAGAACATGCACGACGCGGAGTTCACTTGCGCTCTCTTCCGCTTCATCCAACTCACCTGTGAAGGCCACAACTTGGGTGAGCAGTGGCGTGGGTTGGATGTGTTTTCCGTTCCCTCTCCCCACCACCACCTCACTAATCCACCTATGAGGTTTTGTATCTCGGGAGGAAGTTGATGATGCTCTGTACAGCGAAGTGGACAGTTGCAGCAGTTGATGAGGTGGTCACAAGTTGGTAGGAGCTCGCTAGTGGAAGTAGGTCAGGCCTATAATGAGGATGTGTGTACTCTCTATTCATAAAGTTGTGTGTACTCACAGTTGTGAGGATGTGTATACCCACACTCATGAGGATGTGTGTACTCACACGAGGTATGTACTCACACATGAGGATGTGTTCACTCACACTCATGAGGATGTGTGCTCACACTCCTGAGGATGTCTACTCACACACACACATAAGGATGTGTGTACTCACACTCATGAGGATATGTGTACTTACACTCATGAGGATGTGTATACTCACGCATGAGGATGTGTGTACTCACACATGAGGATGTGTACTCACTCATGAGAATGTGTACTCACACAGGATGTTTGTACTCACATGAGGATGTGTGTACTCACACTCATGAGGATGTGTGTACTCACTCCTGAGGATGTGTGTACTCACAAGGATGTGTGTACTCACTCATGATGTGTGTACTCACTCATGAGGATGTGTACTCACACGAGGATGTGTGTACTCACGAGGATGTGTGTACTCACACAAGGATGTGTGTACTCACGAGGATGTGTGTACTCACACACACGAGGATACAGTATAGAGTGTGGATGAGGTACATAGTGTTATCACAATATACAGGGTGTGGCACCTTTAAAGGCTCAAGGTGAAATTAATGAAAGCTTCTACCTTTTTTGAACAAAAATACATTTAGCATAAACCTTAACGACCTTAATTTTACTGAGTGAACGATCTAGACCTTAATAATGTTGGAAAACAATGTTGCAGACTGGCAGAACTACTTGAGAACTCAAGCTGGCAACACCACTACTGTGAATGTAATCAACTGCACTGTGGACTACCTTCTGCGTCTTCAGGAGTCCATCATGGACTTCTACTGGCACTACTCCTCCAAGGAGATCATCGACCCAGCCGGCAAGGCTAACTTCTTCAAGGCTATTGGCGTCGCCAGTCAGGTGCCTTAGACTCTCTTTTTTAAGTATTTTTTTTTTCATTCCTAACTGAATGTAATGTGTTATGTTAAAATTAAGTGGAAAAACTAAGAGTTAATGACAAAATCATTTAAAGAACTGAGAGTATTAAAACTATGAACAAATTAAGAGATGTTAAATCGATTTTTAACCAGAAAATTAAAACAGAGTTTTCGTACAAACTAAACAAATTTTAGGTTTATTTTTTTAACAAAGTTTTTCTTGACACAATAGGCAGCTATTGCTAGGCTGTCGATAGCTGGCTCCCCTTGATTAAAATGAACATTTTCTTCCTCGGGCTAAGTAAAACACTGTCTTGGGTTTATCAGTAATTTTTGGAGGGCGAGCTTCCTTACGATGCCCTACACAGTGATTTATGGGAAATCTCCAAAAGTAATTTGTATTTATTATACTCGCATCAGATTGTATATATACTAACCTGTGGATCTCAGTGATACATCACCACTTAGTATTTCAGTGAAACATTGGCTTACACTCACTTATCAGTATAGTCATGATGACCAGGTTCGTTATTGAGGCTAGGACTTTAGGTAGTTTCAAATTTAGGTTGGATAAGTACATGAGTGGGAGGGGTTGGATTTGAGTGGGACTTGCACATCAGAGCTTATTTCTTGGGTAGCATTGAAAATTGGGTTGGGCAAATGTTTTGTTAGTGGGATGAATTGTAAAGGACCTGCCTAGTATGGGCCAACAGGCCTGCTGCAGTGTTCCTCCTTTCTTATGTTCTTATTCACACCTCTCCTCTTTTCCCTCATATGTTAGTATCACACTGTATTACGCTGCAGGTGTTCAACACGTTGACTGAGGTGATACAAGGTCCATGTGTTGGCAACCAACAGACACTTGCTCACTCCCGTCTGTGGGACGCCGTCGGTGGCTTCCTCTTCCTCTTCGCTCACATGCAGGATAAGCTCAGTAAACACTCCTCGCAGGTCGACCTACTCAAGGAACTCTTGAACCTGCAGAAAGATATGGTCATCATGATGCTCTCTATGCTGGAGGGTGAGTCCAGACGAGGCACTTCCTGATATCGATACATCTACGTATTTTGCAAACATTTTTTAGTAATTCACGTGAAAATTGAATAGTTCCATAGCATACACATTTCCACTAATTTATGAAACATCTCATTCTTCATGGGATAGCATACAATTATGTAACGTTTGGATTTACATGAAATAACATTATTTGGTTCTACATTCAGTAACATTAATTTGATTAAAGTGAAACCCAAGAGATATAGGCCCAGTATTTTCTATGAGGTTAACATAATTTTATGTGGCAGGTAACGTGGTGAACGGAACCATTGGTAAGCAGATGGTGGATACGCTGGTAGAGAGTGCTTCTAACGTAGAGGTGAGTCAGTGTTCTCTGTTCACTTTCTGGCCCTTTGGGAGGCTACGAAACTAGTCCCTGGGGCAAGAAAGTGACACTGAGAGTAAACGAGGTGCACGGGGCAAGAAAGTAGTACACAGCTTTAATAATGTACAACGACAAGTTGATGAATATGACCCGTGTGTAACACCTGGGTATCATACTGACTAGATGTTTCACCTGCGCACCAGGATTTTTCAGTCTAATACAGAGACAAGTTATATACTGGAGACAGTGGAGAAGTAACTTATGAGGTGTTCAGTCCTTCCTCAGTCTTAACAGAAGATGGTCAGTACCCTAGTCTTGTTCAGTCTGAAGTTGAAGCATGAGGATGGAGACTTTATGTACTAGAGCCAGAGGAGAAGTGCAGCAGTTGAACACATCGTCACAGGTGAACGGGACCTACTAGTGGGGGTAGGCTTTACCCAAAAGTTGGACTAAAAGTTAGCAGTAGAGTTATGGAAGAAGCTTGCTACGCAGGTGAAACATTTCGTCAGTGAAGATACGTTGGTGTTGCTGAGTCTTATTCAAAGTAGTACACTGTACAGAGGACTTTGTAGAGTTAAGGGGCACGCAAATTCCCCCGTCTTCTAACAACGTGTTCATTTTTCCACTATAATCTACCTTATCCATAATTACTGTCACATTTGCTTTGCCTGTTTCGTAAGGTGAAGTCTCGGATTTTTCCTTAAATTATGGTAAAACTTAACAAATCTTTGATGACAATTGTGTTGCAGTGGTCTGATGTCTGATGACAGTTGTCATCAAAGATTTGTTAAGTTATACCATGAATTAAAGAAAGATCCTAGGCTACACCTTACAAAACAGACAAAGCAAATGCTATAGTAATTTTAGACAAATGGAAAAATGAACATGTTATGAGAAGACGGGGGAACTTACGTGGCTCTTAAGTGATAATGTGGCATACAACAGGATAATTTACAAGCAGCTGTGATTATGAGAAAGCAAAGGGGAAAGCATAATGAAAGTTTAAATTTTAAGATTGTGAGAAGAAAACTGAAATTGTGAGAAAGAGAAAGCTTTGATTGCAAAATAAGAGAAAGAAAATAAAGCAAGAAATTCGAGGGAGGTATAATAATTTACAAATAACTTTCAAACTGGAGAAAACAAAAATTTCAGTGACGTTTCGGTTTGTTCTGAACCATTGATAAGTCACGACCTGATAAAGGTCTAGAACGGACATCTAGAGACTTATTTCAAGATTTCGGGTTAGTTGTTAATTGTTCTGTGTAGAATAAAAATGTATGCCTACGAAGTAAAGCTTTCCAAACAGTGTTTCAAGGAGTAGTGAGCAAACCAGCAGCCTAACGTAAGCAAGGTAGATGGAAACAGATATAACTAATGTTACATTTTATTGTGGCATCGTTTCGCATCTGTGTCCATTTACCAAACATTCTGTCTGTAATTCTACCATTATACTGACGTAAGCAAGCAGTTCTTCATAACCAGTGATTCATTAATCCTTACAGCGTCATATTTTCCAATTAATGATAGTCTCGGTAACACGAAATGGGATATTTGGTTAGTTAATTGCCTGAAGGAAAGGGATAAGAGTTTTGTTAATCCTAACAAAATATAAGAGCTTTAATAATGGAATGAAAGAATCAAATCTAAACAGATATAATCAGATGTCTCAAGATGTATTACATTATCTTTGATTATTTATTTGGTTACGGTCAGATATTTATATGAGCTTCCAGTGTGTATTGCAGCGTCCATCATATTGTCAGATTTCAGCTTGTATGTGGGCGTCTATCATATTGTGTTAGTTACCATGTTGTAATGGCAGCGTCCATCCATTTTGCGGATGTTCTGTGTATATTTACAGGTTTACCTCATGCGAACTATTTTATATACATGTGCTTTTAGTGGCATAATACGTAATTTTGAAGCTGCAGTAACATTTAATCTATACACGAACAACAAAGTTTGAGTTTAAAAGAATAGCTTTTAGAAAATTGACTCAGTTCGAATAGTTTTGTTTAGTATCAAATCCTTGAGCCACATCATCTGGAAGTGAATGTTGTTTCATACTTATTTAACCAATGTTTTTTCACAGTATAAACAGATGTAAATTAAGTAAGCTGGCTAGGATGACCGAGTGGGTGAAGTACTGTACTTACTGTATTTCGTTTACATAGAGTATCTGGATCCTATAAGGGTGGTTTCAAGCACTTTACTTCACCTGCTGCTAAGAACGTCTGGAATGTCCTACTGTAATCCGCAGTTTATTTTTTTTCTTTTTCAACAGTACCACTGCTAATATTAAGTGTATAAGAGATAAGTGATGCTGGAGAAAGTCTCGAGTTAAAGCAGTGGCTGCATCTCCAAAATGAAGACGAGAGAAGATACAGAATCATTATTAATAACTATTTTATTTACCTCACAATACAGATGATTCTTCGTTTCTTCAACCTTTTCTTGAGGCTTAAGGAGGTGACTTCGTCGCCATCATTTATGGTAGGCTGAAGTCTCCACCCTTTCCTGCTACTGTTCCTTAAGCTGACCCACCCCACCCCAGCTCTCACCAGCCACCTCTGGCCCCCACACCCGCCGTTTTTCCCATCGTGTAATATTTCATCGCTTCTCATTCTCGCACATTATGCCCAATTTGCTTCATTAATTTTAATTCATAGCACGTAGAAGCCACTTTATAGTTATTATGGCCAGTTATATAGTGAGAACTTCGGCGAGAGCTGGTGGCAGGCTATGATAGAAGCCTGGAGTCAGTACGTTAGCCAAGTTTTATATACTACCTCAAGAATTTTGCCCCTTGATAACACCGGCCATGAGTCCTAGGCACGCTATTCTTCCACCATGAATGCTTCTGACCAAATAGGGTGCCTAGCACAAAATCATTTTTAATCCAGAGCTTTCCACAATTTGCTCCCCCTGCTTCCTAGTCCCGCATCGTTTTTGATTCTCCTCTAGTGTATTTTATACATACATTATCTTTTGTTATCCTGGTATCATTGATTTTCCGAACCAGACGTATCACTCCACACTAAATGCCATTCTAACCAGTGAAAGTAGCCTATTACAGTACATCACGACCACTTTTATAAACACCAAGAGCTATCTATGTATCTCGGCGTATATACGCTGAGAGTTTGTTCTAATTTATTTTTTTTTACGAACTGAAGGCTCCTTGATTTAGGGTGTACAGGTGGCACAGCCTCAAGGGCCATCATATAGTCGATTGGCTTTAAACCCAACAAACCAATCATTCTGATGCATCTTCATCTAGTTGGCACCATCCAAGTACCTGTCAGCTGTTGTATTCAATGCCAGTATGATGTGCTGAGCACAATGCAACGGTTGTCCTGAACACAAGACACCTGTCATGCGCTGATAACGATATAATGAAAACCGTCTTTATTAGTCTTCATAAACACGGTCAGTATTATATACATTTACGGTGGGTCAGCATTATGATAAACTAAGATCTACATTATTGAAAATCTCTTTCTCCTTAGTTAATACCACGACCAACGAGTTTATTAATAACAGAAGCATGCAAGCATGTAACTAGCTAGCAGACGGCAGTTGATGGCAGAGGCGTCGTCTCTCAGAATCATCCACTCAACTGTTTGTACTTAATACCTACAGTCACATACATCTTTTTTTCTTACGTATTCGTTTTCCATTCTCTACATTTCTAGCTGATTCTGAGGTACTTCGATATGTTCCTCAAACTGAGGGATCTCACCAGCTCCACTACCTTCCAGGTTTGTACCCACCTCCTACTGCCCACTCACCACGCTGCCCACTACTAAGCTTATTATCACCCTCCTTGATATAGAATGATCATCATTATATGTTTTCAAATAATGTGCGTAGAAAAATGGATATACCAGGGTGAGAATAATCATTATCACGTCACTTGAGCATCTCTGTCCTCCCATAAGACTAACAGTTCATTAAAGTTACACAAACTTCGATAGGATAGGTAAAATATTAAATTGTATGTGAGGTAAATTTTAGCAAGATTAGGTTAGGTCGCTAGGTTAGTTTTAATGTAAAATTAAAATCTGTCATAACTTTAATTAACTGTTTTTCTTGGAGGGTTAATCTTCAGATAATATAGATAACCTAAAAAAAAAAAAAGTAAATGTATACGTCTCTATATCGAAATCTTGTAAATTTCTATATTGAGGCCAGACTAATGAGGTGAGAGCGTGGTGATTGCGGCAGCAACACAGTAAAGCCTTCAACACTTGTATCCAACTCACATTACTGTGTTGCTAACTTACTGCATGACGCTCCTCTTTTCATGTCATCCAATTACTTAATTGTGCATGACATTTTTTTGTGCAGACTGTTGCAACATGGATAATATCATTATAACGTGGCTCATTCGTTTATTACTGTTGATTGTAAACAATACTATTTTTCTCCTAGAGTAGCTTTTTGTCATGAAGCACTGAAGTTGTTTTTGTTGTTTTTGAACCCATCAGTATCAATTACAGTCATCTTTTATATCGTCACATGGTGACAATTTCTATACTTTTTTAAATTTTTCAGTAGTTGTTTTTGTGTGATTGTTTTTTAAGGCTTTCAGTACAACAGTTTTTGTTCTTGGTTACGTAATGCTTACTATTTTATGGTAATATTTTGGATTCAGGAGCAGTAGTAAATCATAATAATTTTAAAGCTTTAATTCTGTATTACATATATATTTATATTTGAAATCAGCTTCTCAGTTTTTGAGGATGAGGGAGAGTAATAAACAATCTATTAAAATACATGAAATATTAGCTTTTTAATATAAATACCATTGATGTGTCTGGATTTTTAGGTATTTCCTGTGATCTTGACTTAGAAAATCCATGATCATTCTGCCTATTAATCGTTTTGCAAAATTAAATGAGGCTGCACAACTTATTATGGTGCACTGGAGAAATTTTTAGAAAAGACCTATTTTTGAGGTACTTAACACGTTTGACAGACTCGTAAAAGTTATTTAGTTTGGTTGCTCATATAAAAAATGATAATACACAAGGGTAAATAGTAGTGCTGTTGCTAAAAAAAAACAGACAAAAGTTAAAGGACATGTTTATATCCAGGTCTTATAATCATCGTGCACCACAGTATATTCCAAAGTGCATTTACCCTAATCCCTATTTTAAGGATTGTCGTATTCTGAATTTGTAGTGAACTGTAGAATTGTCATCGTGTAGTCAGTAAACTTTAAAACTAGCCAATTAACTATGATCAATGTGACGGCCTGTTTCCTTTCAACAGGAGTTGGACTTGAACAAGGATGGAACAGTTACTCCTAAGGAGTTCAAGGAGAAGATGGAACAACAGAAGAACTACACTACGTGAGTTGTGTTCTAAAATAGCTTGATCTAAATCATGGAGTAGTCGAAGGTGTAGCTTACTGCGATAAAAATGTCTTTAGTAAATTGTACAAGTTGGGTCAGTGAAAATTAAATTACAGGATATTTACTGAATGTATTATTATAATCAAAAAGAAGCGCTAAGCCACAAGGGCTATACAGCGTTACTGAATGTAGCAAATAGGAATGTTCAGCAAAATCGAAGAAATGTTTAGGTTTTACAAATGTTTATCTCTCACCAAGAGACATGTATATATATATATATATATATATATATATATATATATATATATATATATATATATATATATATATATATATATATATATATATATATATATATATATATATATATATATATATATATATATATATTATATATATTATATATATATATATATATATATATATATATATATATATATATATATATATATATATATATATATATATATATATATATATATATATATAAGCCGGTTTAAAAACCTTTTCATACTCCATCATATTCCAGCTACCTCGAATCAACAACCCTCTCCTCCCACCCCACCAATTCACCCACCCGAAAGTGCTCCAAGTCCTTGGATCAAGACTACCCACAACCCATCCCAACATACTCATAACCACTCTCTCGGTACTACCAATAACTTAATGAATAACTGTGTTTTTATTTCCCTTCATGTTCATGTTCAACATATTGGTTCAGGAAATAATTATTAAGAGGGCTCATTTCTCACTGACTCAAAAATCACCCTTATATTGTCTAGTTTTAAACATTTTATTAGTAAATATTCACCGACACGTTTTTTCTTAGTGCTAAGAGGGCGTATTCCTCACTGTTTCAAAATCAACCTTGTATCATCTAGTCTTAAAACATTTTGTTAATGTTTCTGTACATATAGCTTTGTTTTCAAGATTCACACTTACATGACGTGTAACCACATACACATGCGACTCCAAGCTACATGTCCACAATTTTGAATATTCCTTATTGTGATATATAAGAAAGACAGAATTTATTTTCATAGTTAAACCTTTATGTACATACCTGGAGGAGGTGTTCGGGAGTCAACGCCCCCGCGGCCTGGTTCGTGACCAGACCGCGGGGGCGTTGACCTTTGCCTTTATACAAAGGAACTTTATACAAAGGAACTATGCATGCTCTCTGCCAATCCTTAGGTACCTTACCCTCTTCCATACATTTATTGAATAAAAACACTAACCACTCCAAAACTATATCCCCTCCTGCTTTTAACATTTCTGTTGTATCCCATCAATCCCAGCTGCTTTACTCAATTTCGTTGTGCTCACTGCCCCACGCATATCTCTTTATATGCACCAGAAGTTTATTTTAATTCATACTTCATGCAATGATGAAATATGGTATTAGTATACAAGCACAGGATATATACACCAGTCTCTCAGTGTATATACATTGAGAGTTTTAGGAACTAAGGGATTCTCGACTGGTGGTGAGCAGGTTACATGCAGTCTTAATAACGACCCTCTTATAGTCAGTAGGCTTTAAACCCAATTAACCATCCTGTATAGTCGAATTCCAGCATTAATGGTCCTCGTGCAGTCGATAGGCCTTTCAACTTATTTACTCTTAAGATTAAGAAAAATGAGCCCTTTTTTTTTTTTTTTTATTTTTTTTTTTTTTTTTTTTTTTTTTTCAGTGAGGAGATCAACTTCTTGCTGATGTGTTGTGACTGCAACCATGATGGAAAGATTGATTATGTGGAATTCACTGAACGCTTCCACAACCCAGCCAAAGAGATCGGCTTCAACTTGGCGGTGCTGCTCACCAACCTGTCAGAACACATGCCCAACGATCCACGACTTGCTAGGTTCCTGGAGGTAACCTAACTTTTTTTCTCTCTTTCTGGTCTAATTACACTTCATTATTGTATTCATGGGAAAACGTGGGTTTAGCGCTTTCCCATGGATACAATAATATTATTATGATTATTATTATTATTGGAGGCTGGTTAGCTCGTCTCGACGTGTGGCACACGGATTTCGCATTGTGTTGGTGCTCTGATTGTTTCGGTGTCCTGGGAATGAAAAGGTAGATGCCGAGGTGAAGGATGCTGTACCAAACTTTGCTGTATTTCAGACTTCTGACTCTGCCCACGTAATAGAAATACTTTTGGAAAGTGGCAGGCTTAATTTGTCCTAATAATGAGCAGCATATTATACAGTGCTCAGGTGAACGTGGGTCCTTGACCTTTCCTCCTTAAACAGGAATCATCAGTTTGAGACGAATCTCTTGATTGAGGATTTTGCACACACTCGCACACACACATACATAATTTACCCATAGCCATCTGTTCACAGGTGTTCCTGTGAACAGATGGATGTTCACAATAACACGTTTGAACTCATGGTTTTCATAATTACCGGGGTGCCTGTAGGGATCTCAGGGAACTTTCAGGAGAGGCTTTTGACATTTAACTGGATTTTGAACTGATGATGGTTATTTTTATTTTGTGGTGTTAGTATTTATTTCTGTTTTATTAATGCAAGTAGTCTATTTATTTTATCTGTGCTTCTCTTTTGTGTTGCATATTTTTTTATTGCAAAGAGCGCTGGATGATTTATATGGTCAGAGTGTTCGTCAGATTTGAAAATTGTCTACCAACCTGTGTGATACTGACACACTTCATGGTTTCTTATTCTTTTAATCATGGAATCACGAATATATATTTCAAGAAGGAAGAATGAACATGTCTTCAACGTAGGCAGAAAACTTTGTCGCTTCTGTAATAACTTCACCTATGCATAGTTCACAATAACTACACTTGCACATAGTTCACAGTACTACACTTGCAGATAGTTCACAGTAACTAGACTTGTACATAGTTCACGGTAACTACAAACTGCTTGATATAAACAAGAAGTATATCTACTACTAAAGAGTGTCTTGTTTGCTGTGTCACTTCAGACTGCTGGCTCCGTTCTCAACTACTTCGAACCGCTACTCGGACGCATCGAAATCATGGGCAGCTCCAAGCGAATTGAACGAGTGTACTTCGAGATCAAGGAAGAGAACATCGACCAGTGGGAGAAGCCTCAGATTAAGGAGTCGAAGCGAGGTTTCTTCTACGCTATCGTGACAGAGGGAGACAAAGAAAAGCTAGAAGCTTTCGTCAACTTCTGCGAGGATGCCATTTTTGAGATGCAACACGCTGCGGCCCTGATGGAGGAGGAGGACGACGCTCTGGCCAAGAAGAATGATGCTGATGCTCTCAAGTATCTCAGTGAAGACGAGGAGGAAAAGTGAGGCCATATATTCCTCTTTCAGTATCATTATCTCATTATTTTTTACAATTCAGAAATGTGAGTTTGTAATATAAAAAGTTTAACGTTCACTGAGTTTACTCATCATTTCTCAGCTACCCACTTCCAAAATATGTATTCTTGTGCCGTATATTAGAATTTGCTGCATTAAAAATATGCACAACCCATGACTGTCTTCAAAATACCACTTGCAGGACTGGCATGGACTTAATCAAGGCGAAGATTGGTGGCGTAAAGAATCATCTTATGGAGACCATGTCTGTATTAGCGCCGTCGAACGTCAAGAAAAAGATTAAGGAGATCAAACAAATGACTCCTGCTGAATTGGCCGTTGGTTTCTGTCGTCTGCTCTTCCTGATAATGTATCACAGTGTCTTCGGTGTCTTCTACTTGTCTCGAAAAGTTTGGAACGCCATAATGAGACTGATGCAGGGACCACCGGTTGAGCAGGTTGGAACTCTCTTTAAAAATAACGCAGCTTATATGCTATACATTTTTCTCAGAGCCACTTTGTTTCTTGTGTATATTACATAGCTATATATGAGGTGTGCTGAAGTTAAGAAACTAAATATACTCATATTGTACGAGCATAACTTAATGCGAAAGACAGAGATATTTTCTGAACGCAAGCTTGCTTGCTTGCTTGCTTGCCTGCTGGCTGTCTGGCTGGCTGGCTGGCTGACTGGCTGGCTAGCTGACTGGCCGGCTTTCTTTCTTTTCCCGAACAGGTATAACATGTTTGAAAATGTAGTTCAACCTCTTATTGTTTGAGACCTTCACTGAGATAATCATTGGTTAGGTTACATCAGTCAAGTCTAGCTAGGTGCTTCATGATCAGGTTACCACAGTCATCATTAACCAGGTGTTTCATGATCATGTTACCACAGTCATCACTAGCCAGGTGCTTCATGATCAGGTTACCACAGTCATCACTAGCCAGGTGTTTCATGATCATGTTACCACAGTCATCACTAGCCAGGTGCTTCATGATCAGGTTACCACAGTCATCACTAGCCAGGTGTTTCATGATCATGTTACCACAGTCATCACTAGCCAGGTGTTTCATGATCATGTTACCACAGTCATCACTAGCCAGGTGTTTCATGATCATGTTACCACAGTCATCACTAGCCAGGTGTTTCATGATCATGTTACCACAGTCATCACTAGCCAGGTGTTTCATGATCAGGTTACCACAGTCATCACTAGCCAGGTGTTTCATGATCAGGTTACCACAGTCATCACTAGCCAGGTGTTTCATGATCATGTTACCACAGTCATCACTAGCCAGGTGTTTCATGATCATGTTACCACAGTCATCACTAGCCAGGTGTTTCATGATCATGTTACCACAGTCATCACTAGCCAGGTGTTTCATGATCATGTTACCACAGTCATCACTAGCCAGGTGTTTCATGATCAGGTTACCACAGTCATCACTAGCCAGGTGTTTCATGATCAGGTTACCACAGTCATCACTAGCCAGGTGTTTCATGATCAGGTTACCACAGTCATCACTAGCCAGGTGTTTCATGATCATGTTACCACAGTCATCACTAGCCAGGTGTTTCATGATCATGTTACCACAGTCATCACTAGCCAGGTGTTTCATGATCAGGTTACCACAGTCATCACTAGCCAGGTGTTTCATGATCAGTTTACCACAGTCATCACTAGCCAGGTGTTTCATGATCAGGTTAACACAGTCATCACTAGCCAGGTGTTTCATGATCAGGTTAACACAGTCATCACTAGCCAGGTGTTTCATGATCAGGTTACCACAGTCATCACTAGCCAGGTGTTTCATGATCAGGTTACCACAGTCATCACTAGCCAGGTGTTTCATGATCAGGTTAACACAGTCATCACTAGCCAGGTGTTTCATGATCAGGTTAACACAGTCATCACTAGCCAGGTGTTTCATGATCATGTTACCACAGTCATCACTAGCCAGGTGTTTCATGATCAGGTTACCACAGTCATCACTAGCCAGGTGTTTCATGATCAGGTTAACACAGTCATCACTAGCCAGGTGTTTCATGATCAGGTTACCACAGTCATCACTAGCCAGGTGTTTCATGATCAGGTTACCACAGTCATCACTAGCCAGGTGTTTCATGATCAGGTTACCACAGTCATCACTAGCCAGGTGTTTCATGATCATGTTACCACAGTCATCACTAGCCAGGTGTTTCATGATCATGTTACCACAGTCATCACTAGCCAGGTGTTTCATGATCAGGTTACCACAGTCATCACTAGCCAGGTGTTTCATGATCAGGTTACCACAGTCATCACTAGCCAGGTGTTTCATGATCAGGTTACCACAGTCATCACTAGCCAGGTGTTTCATGATCAGGTTAACACAGTCATCACTAGCCAGGTGTTTCATGATCAGGTTAACACAGTCATCACTAGCCAGGTGTTTCATGATCAGGTTAACACAGTCATCACTAGCCAGGTGTTTCATGATCAGGTTAACACAGTCATCACTAGCCAGGTGTTCGCAATAAAAATACCAGGTAGGTGTTTTCGGAAACATTGTTGTAGCTGAGCGATAATTCGAAATTTTGCCTGTGTAATTTTTATTTTATTACGAGAAATATTAAGATTAATATATTTGTTTTTGCCTTTTTCAAGCTCTTCCGGTTTTCTCAGGAATACTTTTGAAGGTTTTATCCGACTATTCTATACTTAGCTCAGTCACACACGGCTTTCAGTGCAGCCGTAGACTACTGCTGCTAGGAAGTCAGTGGACTCTAGCACCACTTAAGGTACTCAAGTCAACTAGGCTGGAATTAGAATCCTTCATGATGATTATATTTTCATGTCTTGAAGAGTTTACAACTTCCTACGTAGGAAGTGTTACCTTGGATGCCAGCCGCTTAGTTTAGAAAATTGCGACCAAGTGGATTGTAAATTTATTATATAAAGTTTTATATCTTGTTTTGATATGTATACTTTTCGTTTCTTACATACACTGCCACTCCATCCTTGTTCCATGAAATATACACATTTTGTATTTGGCCTACCATGGTTTTTTTAGAATTGGTGGTTTACAATCAGGGTGATAAAAATTTTCTTTTGCCAGTCAGGAATATACAGGTGATATATTGTTGTATTTTGTGAAAAGGCTGAGCAGAAGGAGGAGAAATCTGGTCCATTTGTGCGTTTAGCCATCTCGGCATTGCCTGACGATGCTACAGACGAGATGTCGCCTCCGGCGCTGGAACCATCGCCAGAAGGAGAACAGTAAGTTCCTGAACATGGGTTTTTTAACACGTCGGCCCCTCCCACCAAGGTACAGTGACCTAAAACAACGACAGACGTTCCCATTATTTACCGACTCGCTGTCTCGCTAGTAGTGTGCTGACATCCAAACTGCAATATCCCTCTCTCCTGTAAAGTGCAGGCACTGTGCTTCCCACCACTACCACTCATGTAGAGTGCAGGCACTGTACCTCCCACCTCCACCACTCATGTAGAGTGCAGGCACTGTACCTCCCACCTCCACCACTCATGTAGAGTGCAGGCACTGTACCTCCCACCTCCACCACTCATGTAGAGTGCAGGCACTGTACCTCCCACCTCCACCACTCATGTAGAGTGCAGGCACTGTACCTCCCACCTCCACCACTCCTGTAGAGTGGAGGCACTGTACCTCCCACCTCCACCACTCCTGTAGAGTGGAGGCACTGTACCTCCCACCTCCACCACTCATGTAGAGTGGAGGCACTGTACCTCCCACCTCCACCACTCATGTAGAGTGGAGGCACTGTACCTCCCACCTCCACCACTCATGTAGAGTGGAGGCACTGTACCTCCCACCTCCACCACTCATGTAGAGTGGAGGCACTGTACCTCCCACCTCCACCACTCCTGTAGAGTGGAGGCACTGTACCTCCCACCTCCACCACTCATGTAGAGTGGAGGCACTGTACCTCCCACCTCCACCACTCATGTAGAGTGGAGGCACTGTACCTCCCACCTCCACCACTCCTGTAGAGTGGAGGCACTGTACCTCCCACCTCCACCACTCATGTAGAGTGCAGGCACTGTACCTCCCACCTCCACCACTCCTGTAGAGTGGAGACACTGTACCTCCCACCTCCACCACTCCTTTAGAGTGGAGGCACTGTACCTCCCACCTCCACCACTCCTGTAGAGTGGAGGCACTGTACCTCCCACCTCCACCACTCCTGTAGAGCACAGGTACTGTACCTTCCACCTCCACCATTCCTGTAGAGTGCAGGCACTGTACCTCCCACCTCTACCACTCCTGTAGAGTGCAGGCACTGTACCACCCACCTTCAACACTCCTGTAGAGTGCAGGCAGTGTACTTCCCCTCTCCTGTAGAGTGCAGGCACTGTACTTCTTGCCCTCTCCTGTAGAGTGCAGACACTGGGCTTCCTACCACCACCACTCCTGCAGAGCGCAAGCAGTGTGCTTCCCACCACCACCACTCTTGTAGAGTGCAGGCAGTGTGCTTCCCACCACCACCACTCCTGTAGAGTGCAGGCACTGGGCTTACCACCACTCCTGTAGAGTGCAGGCACTGCACTTCCCACCACCACCGCTCCTGTAGAGTGCAGGCACTGTACTTCCCACCCTCCTCCTGTAGAGTGCAGGCACTGTGCTTCCCACCACCACAACTCCTGTAGAGTGCAGGCACTGGGCTTACCACTACTCCTGTAGCGTGCAGGCACTGTACTTCCCACCCTCCTACTGTAGAGTGCAGGCACTGTGCTTCCCACCACCACAACTCCTGTAGAGTGCAGGCACTGGGCTTACCACTACTCCTGTAGAGTGCAGGCACTGTACTTCCCACCCTCCTCCTGTAGAGTGCAGGCACTGTGCTTCCCACCACCACAACTCCTGTAGAGTGCAGGCACTGGGCTTACCACTACTCCTGTAGAGTGCAGGCACTGTGCTTCCCACTACCACCACTCCTATAGAGTGCAGGCACTGTACTTCCCACCCTCCTGTAGAGTGCAGGCACTGGGCTTCCCACCACCACTACTCCTGTAGAGTGCACGCACTGGGCTTACCACCACTCCTGTAGAGTGCAGGCACTGTACTTCCCACCCTCCTCCTGTAGAGTGCAGGCACTGTGCTTCCCACCACCACCACTCCTGTAGAGTGCAGGCACTGTACTTCCCACCCTTCTCCTGTAGAGTGCAGGCACTGGGCTTCCCACCACCACCACTCCTGTAGAGTGCAGGCACTGTTCTTCCCACCACCACCACTCCTGTAGAGTGCAGGCACTGTGCTTATCACCACCACAACTGTAGAGTGCAGACACTTGGCTTCCCACCAGCACCACTCCTGTAGAGTGCAGGCACTGTTCTTCCCATCCTCCTCCTGTAGAGCGCAGGCACTGTACTTCCCACCCTCCTCCTGTAGAGTGCAGGCACTGTGCTTCCCACCACCACCACTCCTGTAGAGTGCAGGCACTGTACTTCCCACCCTCCTCCTGTAGAGTGCAGGCACTGTGCTTCCCACCACCACCACTCCTGTAGAGTGCAGGCACTGGGCTTACCACTACTCCTGTAGAGTGCAGGCACTGTGCTTCCCACCACCACCACTCCTATAGAGTGCAGGCACTGTACTTCCCACCCTCCTGTAGAGTGCAGGCACTGTGCTTCCCACCACCACCACTCCTGTAGAGTGCAGGCACTGGGCTAACCACCACTCCTGTAGAGTGCAGGCACTGTGCTTCCCACCACCACCACTCCTGTAGAGTGCAGGCACTGTACTTCCCACCATTTTCCTGTAGAGTGCAGGCACTGTGCTTCCCACCACCACCACTCCTGTAGAGTGCAGGCACTGTACTTCCCACCCTCCTCCTGTAGAGTGCAGGCACTGTGCTTCCCACCACCACCACTTCTGTAGAGTGCAGGCACTGGGCTTACCACCACTCCTGTAGAGTGCAGGCACTGTGCTTCCCACCACCACTACTCCTGTAGAGTGCACGCACTGGGCTTACCACCACTCCTGTAGAGTGCAGGCACTGTACTTCCCACCCTCCTCCTGTAGAGTGCAGGCACTGTGCTTCCCACCACCACCACTCCTGTAGAGTGCAGGCACTGTACTTCCCACCCTTCTCCTGTAGAGTGCAGGCACTGGGCTTCCCACCACCACCACTCCTGTAGAGTGCAGGCACTGTTCTTCCCACCACCACCACTCCTGTAGAGTGCAGGCACTGTGCTTCCCACCACCACAACTGTAGAGTGCAGACACTTGGCTTCCCACCAGCACCACTCCTGTAGAGTGCAGGCACTGTTCTTCCCATCCTCCTCCTGTAGAGCGCAGGCACTGTACTTCCCACCCTCCTCCTGTAGAGTGCAGGCACTGTGCTTCCCACCACCACCACTCCTGTAGAGTGCAGGCACTGTACTTCCCACCCTCCTCCTGTAGAGTGCAGGCACTGTGCTTCCCACCACCACCACTCCTGTAGAGTGCAGGCACTGGGCTTACCACTACTCCTGTAGAGTGCAGGCACTGTGCTTCCCACCACCACCACTCCTATAGAGTGCAGGCACTGTACTTCCCACCCTCCTGTAGAGTGCAGGCACTGTGCTTCCCACCACCACCACTCCTGTAGAGTGCAGGCACTGGGCTAACCACCACTCCTGTAGAGTGCAGGCACTGTGCTTCCCACCACCACCACTCCTGTAGAGTGCAGGCAATGGGCTTACCACCACTCCTGTAGAGTGCAGGCACTGTGCTTCCCACCACCACCACTCCTGTAGAGTGCAGGCACTGTACTTCCCACCCTCCTCCTGTAGAGTGCAGGCACTGTGCTTCCCACCACCACCACTTCTGTAGAGTGCAGGCACTGGGCTTACCACCACTCCTGTAGAGTGCAGGCACTGTTCTTCCCACCACCACCACTCCTGTAGAGTCCAGGCACTGGGCTTACCACCACTCCTGTAGAGTGCAGGCACTGTGCTTCCCACCACCGCCACTCCTGTAGAGTGCAGGCACTGTGCTTCCCACCACCACCACTCCTGTAGAGTGCAGGCACTGTGCTTCCCACCACCACCACTCCTGTAGAGTGCAGGCACTGTGCTTCCCACCACCACCACCACTCCTGTAGAGTGCAGGCACTGTGCTTCCCACCACCACCACTCCTGTAGAGTGCAGGCACTGTGCTTCCCACCACCACCACTCCTGTAGAGTGCAGGCACTGTGCTTCCCACCACCACCACTCCTGTAGAGTGCAGGCACTGTACTTTCCACCTCATAAAGATAACTACTCTAGTACAGGTATATCATAATTATCTGAATAACTTTGTGACTAGAATATTTGACCATATTAAGCTATTTCTTGATCAAGGAAATTGTTTGGTGCTACCCTTCCCTTGGGCCAGTTCTGATTAGGGTGTATGACTTGTACGCATTTAGTTTTTCCCCATGACTATAATAATAATAATAATAATAATAATGGCATGTTACTTTTATAAAGAAAATATATTTCAATAAAATATTCACTCTTTTTTGAGTAACTTAAGTTTATCTCAGGTAAGACATAAGGTAGCGGTTGAGAAATTCTCAGGACGTTTGTGTATCTCTGCAGACTCTCTCTGGAGGCCAAGCCTGAGGACCTCTTGGAGGAGAAGATGAAGCCCGTGTTGGACGCTCTGGCTGAACTCAAGGAGGACATCACACCAGAGCAAGCCTTGGCGGCTGTCAAGTAGGTACCAAGATGTCTGTCGCTACCATCAAGATGGTTCAGTGGTTGACTGTTTCAGCCATCAAGATGATCCAGTGACTGTCTGTTTCAGCCATCAAGATGGTTCAGTGACTGTCGCTTCCATGAAATGGCCCAGTGGCTGTCTGCTCCTCATGTAGCTAGTATATGCTTTTAACACTGGCTAGATTTTCTGTGCTCACCTACGTATAATTTTTCCAGTATGCTTGATGTTCTTGTAACAACTTTTGGTACTTTGTTGTACATTGTTAAATGTTTATCTTGAGGTTTTTAACAATAGTACTCATAAAATCAGATTATTGATCCTTTTTCCAGGATGAACGAGAATTAGGGATGGATTACATGGGTTGTATAAAGGAAATGCGATTGTACTGAAAGACATAAGTCATTAAGTAGAGAGAAAACACATTAACGGAGAAGCTAAAGAGAAATGAGCGCCTGTGTAACAAAAGTTGATGAATGCAAATGAGCACCTGTGTAACAAAAGTTGATGAATGCAAATGAGCACCTGTGTAACAAAAGTTGGTGAATGGAAAGTAACATTTAAAAGAAAACCGAATAAAACTAATTTTCACACTTGTGGTCGAAGCAGATCGTTAATGATGAACAATTAGGTAAATAAGAAGTGTACGAGGAAGGCAAAGAAGAAGAGGCTCTCCTAGAGGTATAATATTTTTGCTTCTACATACGAGTCTTTGAGATAATTAGATCCAAAAGCCCCACAAAAAAGTATCAGTAAACGATGAAAGACAATAAGAGTAGAGATATTTATAAAGGTGTATTGATAAAGCAAAAAAAAAATATCAGCATTTATCTCCTGAAAACATGAAAGGTTAACTATGAAAGTAGTAGCATGAGGTGATGTCATAATGAATATTCTCACTTTGTTTACTAATAATGAGAGTTACACGTCTGCTGACTTTATCACATTTTGCAAGACAATTTATATTGCATGGATATTTTTTTTTTAATTTCACATATGCTGTAGATGTTATTAATGTTAAATATTTGAATGTTATGAGTATTATCTATATTGGATGGAATGAGTAGGTCATATGAACCGGTTTAGTTAGTGTTGCAATGTCCACTATAATTAGCAGTTTTATGCTTTAAAATGGCTTAACTTTGTGCTTACTATGCTGAAGAAACTAATTGATGTAATGATTTGGCTGTACAGTAGTTTAACACACTCCTGCTTTCAGTAATGGCTTCTGTATGCTTTATATGTACGCTTGCTACGTAGACTAATGCCTCTCACATTTTTGCTGTTGCCTCAGGTTTGATGGGGACGCCAGCGCGGTGCATTACCAGTTAGTACCTTTCATTTTTACCCCCTCTTGTTATTACAACCAGTTTTCTTATTAATATTTTTCTTATTACTCTTCCTCTTACTACAATTTTTTTATTAACACTTTTCTCATTGCTCATTCGTATCATTTTCTGTAGCACTTCTGTAGCACTCGATAGTCATGTTGACACTTGACAGCATGTTCGTGCACTCACCAGTCAGTGTTAGCGCACTTAACAGTTAGTGTTGACGCACTCAGCAGTCGCTGTAGACACATTGGACAGTGTTGCAACACTCGTCGGTGTTAAGGCTCTCAACAGTTAGTATTGACGCACTAAACAGTCAATAAAACACTCAACGGTCACAGCTCAACCTCTCAACAGTATGTGTTGCCTCGCTCTATATTGTGTTCGCTGTTATCGTCACCTTACATAAAACAGTAACTGTGTGTTCTCTCTGGATCCCATGAGAAAAATCCTCTAACTCACCAAACAGCAGCATTTCTTCAAATGCCCCAGTTGACTTATTCTGCCTTAAGATATAACTTTCTGAAGATGATAGTGTAGACGGACAACGTTTTGAATCTGTGGGAGCAACGTTTCACTCATGAGTGAGCATTATCAAGTATGTCAAGTAGACGAAGTCACTGTTACATCTTTACTTCGAAATAAGACGCATTGTAGAAGGTATCTCCATGTAGGAAGACGCTTGCTTGCTCACTACTGTGCCAGAAAGATGCCTGATATATTATAAATCTCTGTTATGACTTGATAAAGCTCTACCCAGCCATATAATAAAGCTCTACCTAGCTATATGATGAAGCTCTACCCAGCTGTATAATGAGGGTTTGCTCTACGTCAAGTGTCTCTACCAAGGTTCCAGCAGATTCTGTTCGCCAGATCCCATCATATCCCCCCCCCACTTGGAATATAGCTGGAGGATATACCAAGGATCAGCGCCCCCGCGACCTTGCAGAGGTCCGAGCAAAGCTCAGATCTCTGCAACACAATTGTGCTCAAAGATTTGTTAAGTTTTACCATGAATTAAGGAAAGATCCTGGACTTCACCTTACGAAACAGACAAAGCAAATGCGGTAGTAATTATGCACAAGGTAGATTACAGGGGGAAAATAGCATACTAGAAAACAGGGAAACTGACGTACACCTTAATTAAGAACAGAGGAACGCTGAAACAGGCCTACTGGCCTATAGCTGACACAATTAAAAACCTATATTTTTTTTTTACATCTGTTAGTATTTATTTTTTTCTTCTTAAGACCCTAATATCATAACAGTTCCAAAATTCTTCACATGTGTAACTGTGTCAAGGAAATTGTCAAACTTCATATGTTAAATTATAAAACTTTATTTATTAAACTTTACAACTTTATATGTTTAACTTTAAAAAAAATTATGTATTGAACTTGTCAACTTTGTGTATTAAACTTTAAAACTTCGTATAATAAAACTTGACAACTTTATGTATTAAAACTTGACATCTTTACCTATTTAACTTGACAGCTTTATGTATTAAACTTCACAACTTTATATATTAAAACTTGACAACTTTGCATATTAAACTTGACAACTTTATGTATTGAAATTTAAAACTTTGTGCATAACTTTTAAAGTTTATATATTAAAATTGGCAACTTCATACAGTAAACTGGACTGCTTTATATATTAAACTTGACAACTTTATAGTTTAAACCTGATAACTTTATATATTAAACTTGACAACTTGGTGCACAGAGCAGCGGAGAAGAAACAAGTGGAGGCAGCCCAGCAGGACGCCATGCAAGAAGCTGAGGGTCAGCCTTCAGCAGCAGCTGCTGAACCTCCTCCAGTAGCACAGGTGAGCCTCCTGCCCCAGCCTCACACTTACCTCACGGAGGATAGACCCTCCACTGCTGCATGACATGTTCCTTATAGTCATTGTTTGTCCCCTGCCTTTCCTAACATATCACCTACCAGGTTACTACCCGGGTTTAATACCTGGGGTTAGTACCTGGGTTAATTCTGGGGTTAATACTTGAGCTTATTATCTGTGGTGATGATAAAAACATCCGCATTTACATGTGTCATCCCGTTTCCTCACGACATTATGGGAAACCCCACTGGTGGAAACCTCAGAGTACATAGTTTTAGGCTCAGGTACACAATCCTGGGATCAGGTACAAGCTCTGGAATCAGGTACACAGCTCTGGGATCAGGTACACAGCTTTGGGATCAGGTACACGGCTCTTGAATATACACCATGAAAACCTCTATAATATACACCATAAAAGGCTCTATAATATACACTATGTAAGGCTCTATAATGTACACCATGAAAGGCTCTATAATATACTCCATAAAAGGCCCTATAATATACATATGAAAGGCTCTATAATATACACCATAAAAGGCACTATAATATGCACCATGAAAGGCTCTATAATATACACCATAAAAGGCTCTATAATATATACCATAAAATGTTATAATATACACCGTGAAAAGCTCTATTACGTTGTTGTTGCTAATGATATTTTTAACAGCTCTCTTTATTTTAATAAACAATTAATTGTGTGACTGGTAGTTGTAACATTCCTTGAAAGTGAATGTCCCTTGTCATGTTCAAGGTAACTACAGATCTCTCCCGTTTGACTTCGTCATTTCTTTTTTGTCTTCCATGCTGCTCGCCAGGACTCCCCTACCCTCACCCCTGCGTCAATCCTCACCCTTTCCTCAACTTCTCTTACCCTCTCCCCTCCCTGCAGCTCTCACTCTGTACCCTCCATGATCCCTGAGAACACTGTTATCTCTCCAGGTGGCGCACATTTCCCCATAACTACAACTGCTAGTTCATTGAGCGCCCCGGGTGATGCATTAGTAAAAATGAAGAAGAGTGAGACGATGCCGTCCCTACGTGACACCCAGGTAGCAGGAGTGACAACCTCCCTCAGTCACCACTCTGTTCTTGCACGTCATCACACACAGCCTCCTCTCGTAGATCCTTCTCTTGTAGCTAAACCATTGCCCTCTCGTCTCTCGGTGTCTTTCTCTCTCTCATCAACGTCAGCGACTTTTACTTCCATGTCTGCGACCGGTGACTCAAGCAGACTGCGTAGCCTTCAGCACACTCCCACCAAACCTGTCCCAGCCCCAAGAACCAGACATTCTACTTCACCCTCGTCAATACCGTCCTTTCCAAACATTCCCTCAGGATTAAAAACAACATCGAAGTCAATACCAAGTAGCCTATATCAAACCACAGAGTCTCCACCAACAGCGTCTTATGTTTCGACCCAACAGCACATTTCGCCTACCTCTCCTCCTGTTCCGTCTTCTAGTGTTTCAGGTGATTCGAGACGGGTGCCTCAGTCACAGTCGACTCCAGCAGTATCACTGGCTCTTTCAGCAAGTTATACACCACTTCCGCTGTCTCAGTCGTTCACTGCTGTGACCACTAAAGTTCAACCTACATTAACATCATTACAGCCCGATCAATCTTTACATTTTAGTACGAAATCAATCTTATCACAAAGTCAACATCAATCCTCTTCCTCATCGTTTTCAATCGTCCCAGCATCACTCTCACCTCACATGTCCACGTCAGACGTCAACAAAGTTTCGTCCGAGTCCACACACACGGACAATTTGACACAAGACGAAGAACTATTAGTAACCATCTCTCTTCCTGGATCTTCACAAGACCATTCAACACTCACCTCACTACAGATAACCTCATCTGAGTCCCTGTTAGTAGACCCAGCTCTATTACCGAGTTTTCTTACCGATCAGAATCTTTATATAGCACAGTCGGACCCGTCACTCCTGCACCCTTCACAGAGTGACCCCTCACAACTGACTCCCTGCCCACCCACTCCTACACAGCCCAACCCTCCTGATGCCATCCCTGCTAGCTCCTCGACCCCACCCATCCCTCTGAGTCCCTCCAGCCCAGCACAATCTGGAGTTCTACAGAGGATTGTGAACCATATGGTAAGACAAAACTATCGCAAGGACTTAAGTGAACTCGAAACTGACTTGTTGTAAGTAATAGTAAGGAGAAACTTTTCTTCCATCATTTGGTAAATCCTTGCTATGAATACTCACATCTATATGACTTGAAAGTCTATTTAGGACACATTATTAACAAGTTAGTTCACATTTTCTTATATCTAAGAATTAGATACAAATAATTTTTGTGATTTGTTTTTCTTTTACAACAATTGAGAAAAAAATCCATAGCATCTGTAACGTATTTAGAGTTTTTTCGTAAGTTTTACGGCGTACCAGTAATTTGGTTGTGGTTGCGTGCAGGTGGACCTGAGCAGCTACAACAAAAGAGCCGTCAGCTTCTTGGCCAGAAACTTTTACAACCTGAAGTATGCAGCACTTGTCCTCGCCTTCTGTATTAACTTTATCTTGCTCTTCTTCAAGGTGAGTCACTGCACTCTCCAGTAACAAATATTACTCTTGGTGATATTTTCATGCCATAATACGAAGGTATTTGAACCTAATTAAACTTATGCTTGTCCATTCCATGCACTTCTAGGCATCAAAGGTATGTTACCAGAAAAATGATGTTTACACCAATTATAAAGTAATGAGGTGGAATTTCGCCGTCCATTTATTAAAACACCATCTTTTAAAGATTGAATAAACAACACAACTAAAAATGGACTAATTAGGAAAAATATAAAAATATTGCTTATTTCGGAATATATTTTTTTTTATTTCTTTGTGTAACCCTTCGGTTCTGTATTTTCCGTAAGTTCTTGTAACTATTATAACCCTTAAAACACCTCACTGCAATTTGTTACTTTGTACCTTACTGCTTTAACTATAATATTGCAATAGCATATTTTATTATATTGTATTTCAGTGAATTGTGTTTTCGTTTCGCGGAATTGTATTGCACTGCATAATAATTATACATGATTATTGAAAAGTAATGCAATGTAATGTCACGATAAACAAGGTCAAAGTCAGGAGGACAGACATCAAGAGTCCGGAGTTTATTGTTGGAAGTTTTCTTGATGCGATCAAGAGAACTTTCAACAATAAACTTCGGACTCTTGATCTCTGTCCTCCTGATTTTGACCTTGTTCAACGTTGTGGTGTTATTTGTCCCTCTCTGCCTTATTTCTATGGTCTTCCTGAGACAAATAAACCAGATATCCCTCTACGCCCCATCAGTGTAAAGGCACATATGTCAGTCACTCAGAAACAAAACTGTGAGTATTTCGATCCCTGCCGTTGATCCTCTTCGGTGCTAAACATGGGTTAAAAAAAAAATATTCTTTCTTGTCCTTTTTCCCGATCCGGGTTTACTGAGTAATGTGTGAGTGTGATACATGCTTACTGTCGGGCAGGCGTCTGCCCTGGCTGGCGACGAGGAGGAAGAGGAGGTGGCGCCGGTGAACAATCCATTCGCCTTTGGTTCCGGTGACCTGCTAGGCTCCGGCGACGCTGCTATACTGGGTGATGACGATACTGATGACGAACTGGGCTCTGGCAACTTTACGTTAGGTGAAGACAGCGATGACGAAGATGACGAGGAGGTTAGTCTCTTCTGACTGGTGAGGATCCTTGTCAGGTTCAGTGTTTAAGCAGTGAAAATTGTTTTAACTATGTACAATATACATGTTTAGGCTATACATATATGGCACAAACGAAAACATATAGGGAATAAAACAGAAGAAGAGTATTGTACTTCATAGGCCTTACATTGAACTCTTCCTCAGAAGAGAGATCTTGATATACAGTATTATTATAATTGTCTTTATTTTCTTCATGCGATTTCAAAAATGCTCTTAACTAGTGCTTATTAGATATTGGAAAGAAAATCCTGGATGATGTTTCGGTTCTTCTTTGACTATTATCAAGTCACAGTTATAATTACGTCCGAAAACCCCCTTCCATTTTTTGACCAAAGAATATTATATACTCATAAAATTTAGTTTTATTAAATAGAATCATGGTATACGGCAGACAGCATCCGAATCTTTGAATCAGATTTTATACAAATCTTCTAGAATCAGCAACACGCTTTTGTTCACTTATAAATTTACACGATAGTAATATAATAGATTATTAATATAGTTGATTTGAAAATGTACTTGAAAATGGATAAATCTAGTAATCAGCATTTTACAGTAGCATTAGTACAAGGCACTTTTCAGTGTCGTAGTTCTGTAGTTTAGTTTAATATGTTTATTATGCACCCCATACCCATCCTGTGGGCGGTAGTCAAAAGATTACAGAGGTACATAATTGGTCCAGGGACTGGACTCCAAAGTTTTGATAGCTGAGCAAGTTACAGAGGTAATGAACTCACAATTTACAAAGCTAATGAACTCACAATTTACAAAGGTAATGAGCTCACAAGTTACAAAGGTAATGAATTCTGTAGAATGGTTACGTAGTAACACCCACTCACAACCGAAGATGATGGGTTCAATCCTGGACGAGTGGAGACGTATGTGCACGTTTCATTACATTTCTAGACTCCATTCACTTTGCAGAAAATAGGTACGTGATTGTTACTCGACGGGTGTGGGCAGTACCCTGGGTGGTCTGGGTAGGATACTTTAGATAGGGCTGGACTTTGCAATGAGGTGAGGTAGGATAATAACTCACAGGCTTTAAATTCAACAGTGGAAGGAAAGGAGTTGTTCTTTATAATTTACTCCTCAGTAGGAAAAAAATATTAACAATGGATTACATTATTACACTCATGGGGAGCGCTAAACCCATACAGCACGTAAGGGAAAGGAAGGCAGTCAGGTTCGGTCTAAGGAATAGATCATATACAGTAACTTGTATCAAGAGCCCTTCACCAGTGTCAGAGAACCTCCCTTGAAGGGAGGTTCTTATATTTGTTGGTAATTACATATGTGCACCAGATATATTATTAGTACTTTATGAAAATATATTATTACCTACTGATCTTCTTAATGATGAGGAACTTATCAGAGTAAGTGTTGTGTTTACTTTGTTGTTTGCAATATCGATCTGTTGTCGCCAAAGTTAAGATCCAACAAAACAACTGCAGTGATTTAGTTGTTTATATCTACTAAATATACTATGAGGAAAACTCTTTGAATTATTTAGGGACAAATATTGAAAATTGAAGAATGTCTTGTGAAACCCTTTGAAAAATCAAGTTGTTCAGTCTTGCAAGACTGAAAAACTCAAACTGTTTTTAAAGCTCCTACTTCAAAGCTAGTACAGTATATTCATGACATTGTCTTAGTGTTGGCATTCAGGGAGAATTTCAGCTCCCATCTACTTTGAAACCCTTCAGTATATTAAAGAGATGTTTAAAAAACATCCTAATGGCCATTTATATTAATTCCGTGTAAGGAATGTGGCAGGAGATACAGTGGACAGACTGGAAAACATTAGAAGAAAGGCTCCAGCATCACAAATATTCCAGTCGTTCAGTCCAAGAATTCGGTGCTTTATTCCTGTACTTGTAACCCACTACACTGTACTTTTAATATTCGTCAGAGCAGCCCTCACACAGATCATAATCTTTCGACGACCCATTTACAAATATTCAATGTAACCCACTAGATGAACATACGTGTAAAGAAAACTCAAAAGCCATTGTTTAGATTTGTGAAAACCAATCTTTTATCTGCTCGTTAATCTGTTTATGTGCAATTCCGAGGAAATAGTTATAAGTTTTTTAGATTTTCTTTATTGTTGCAGTTCTTTTCAAATATATGATTATTATCTTTAGTAATTATTATCCATCTTATTCTCCTTGTACTGTACATAGTTGTAATTCCAAGTTAGTGTAGGGAAACCACATTTGTAAGGTAGTGGAAAAGGAAATACGGCCTCCACTATTAAATCCATATACAATAATAATGAGTTTGATGACAAACATTCTTGCTTCAGGTTGAAGAATGGATCCACATGGATGACCGATACTTTTACTTGGAACACATCCTCCGCCTGCTAACTGTCACCCACAGTATCGTTGCTCTCTGCATGCTGCTGGCCTACTACCACCTCAAGGTCACTCACTAACTCATATATAATGACAAAAATGACATTTGTTTTCACTGAAGAATTCTATTATTAGGAGGCCCTATCTATAACCGTATATATATATATATATATATATATATATATATATATATATATATATATATATATATATATATATATATATATATATATAGAGAGAGAGAGAGAGAGAGAGAGAGAGAGAGAGAGAGAGAGAGAGGAATAAGTTTACTGAGTGTACCAGGAAAATTATACGGTAGGCCCTGCCGTATACTTTTCCTGGTATACTCAGTAAACTTATTCCTCTCTCTATCTCTCTCTCTCTCTCTCTCTCTCTCTCTCTCTATATATATATATATATATATATATATATATATATATATATATATATATATATATATATATATATATATATATATATATATATATATATATATATATAAAACCCTACCCTACCGGGTAGGGTTATAATTGAAAGAATTAGAGGTAAGACAGAATGTGGGATAGCGGATGAGCAAGGAGGCTTCAGAGTGGGTAGGGGATGTGTAGATCAAGTGTTTACATTGAAGCATATATGTGAACAGTATTTAGATAAAGGTAGGGAAGTTTTTATTGCATTTATGGATTTAGAAAAGGCATATGATAGAGTGGATAGAGGAGCAATGTGGCAGATGTTGCAAGTATATGGAATAGGTGGTAAGATACTAAATGCTGTTAAGAGTTTTTATGAGGATAGTGAGGCTCAGGTTAGGGTGTGTAGAAGAGAGGGAGAATACTTCTCGGTAAAAGTAGGTCTTAGACAGGGATGTGTAATGTCACCATGGTTGTTTAATATATTTATAGATGGGGTTGTAAAAGAAGTAAATGCTAGGGTGTTCGGGAGAGGGGTGGGATTAAATTATGGGGAATCAAATTCAAAATGGGAATTGACACAGTTACTTTTTGCTGATGATACTGTGCTTATGGGAGATTCTAAAGAAAAATTGCAAAGGTTAGTGGATGAGTTTGGGAGTGTGTGTGTAAAGGTAGAAAGTTGAAAGTGAACATAGAAAAGAGTAAGGTGATGAGGGTATCAAATGATTTAGATAAAGAAAAATTGGATATCAAATTGGGGAGGAGGAGTATGGAAGAAGTGAATGTTTTCAGATACTTGGGAGTTGACGTGTCGGCGGATGGATTTATGAAGGATGAGGTTAATCATAGAATTAATGAGGGAAAAAAGGTGAGTGGTGCGTTGAGGTATATGTGGAGTCAAAAAACGTTATCTATGGAGGCAAAGAAGGGAATGTATGAAAGTATAGTAGTACCAACACTCTTATATGGATGTGAAGCTTGGGTGGTAAATGCAGCAGCGAGGAGACGGTTGGAGGCAGTGGAGATGTCCTGTCTAAGGGCAATGTGTGGTGTAAATATTATGCAGAAAATTCGGAGTGGGGAAATTAGGAGAAGGTGTGGAGTTAATAAAAGCATTAGTCAGAGGGCAGAAGAGGGGTTGTTGAGGTGGTTTGGTCATTTAGAGAGAATGGATCAAAGTAGAATGACATGGAAAGCATATAAATCTATAGGGGAAGGAAGGAGGGGTAGGGGTCGTCCTCGAAAGGGTTGGAGAGAGGGAGTAAAGGAGGTTTTGTTTGCGAGGGGCTTGGGCTTCCAGCAAGCGTGCGTGAGCGTGTTAGATAGGAGTGAATGGAGACGAATGATACTTGGGACCTGACGATCTGTTGGAGTGTGAGCAGGGTAATATTTAGTGAAGGGATTCAGGGAAACCGGTTATTTTCATGTACTCGGACTTGAGTCCTGGAAATGGGAAGTACAATGCCTGCACTTTAAAGGAGGGGTTTGGGATATTGGCAGTTTGGAGGGATATGTTGTGTATCTTTATATGTGTATGCTTCTAAACTGTGTATTCTGAGCACCTCTGCAAAAACAGTGATAATGTGTGAGTGTGGTGAAAGTGTTGAATGATGATGAAAGTATTTTCTTTTTGGGGATTTTCTTTCTTTTTTGGGTCACCCTGCCTCGGTGGGAGACGGCCGACTTGTTGAAAAAAAAAAATATATATGTATATATAAATATATATATATATATATATATATATATATAGATATATATATATATATATAATAGGTAAAACTTGCGATTTTGGCTCCAGTAGCAACGCTCTTCTTGCCGAATAAGGCAAGCGAAAATTTGCGTATGCAATAATTTGGCAAAAATAATTTTCAACCTAACGAAAAAAATATATTTCATTGTCTTTGTTCATTATTATTGTAAACTTATCTAAAATATATTTAGTTGGATTAGAATAAATTAAATTGCGCATGTTATAATAAGGTTAGGTTAGTTATCTAAGGTTCTTTTGGTACAAAATTATTAATTTTTACATTAACATAAATGAAAAAATCTACTTTATCCGTATATGAGAACATTTTAGAAAGGACTTAATTGAATTTTAAATGAATTTTTGCTAATTGGCCAGTTTTACCTATTCGGCACAACATATTTATAGACACATGGTGAATTTGCTATTACTTAAATAATTTTCACATCTGAAATTTGTTCGGTATTTCTTATTACATAGTCAATGAAATTTTCAGTGATTTTGTCATGTTATGATTATCACTTTGTTTATAACGCAAAATGCACTCTTATTAGTATGGCAAGTATAATGTTGAAAGTCTCATTATTGATAACTCAAATCAAAGTTTATAGTAATTCAGAAGACGATTAAATAATTTTTTTAATATAATATTGTAGAAGCCAAATATTTGGACATGACTGCCAGAATTTTTACTGTGTTACTGATATCTCTGGTGGTCTTCAACTTTTCACATGACTTAAATATTTAATGTATTGCAGATACCTTTTGTAGTCTTCAACCTATATCATGAATAATATATTTACGGTGTTGCAGATACCCCTGGTAATCTTCAAGCGTGAGAAAGACGTAGCTCGGCGCCTGGAGTTCGAAGGTATATACGTCGCTGAACAACCCGAGGACGACGATATTAAGGGTCACTGGGACAAGCTGGTCATCTCTGCCAAGTAAGATGATACACTCTCAGTATTTTCTGGTTTATGAACATTTAAGCCATACAGGGCCAGTAAAACTAGTTCAGAATTATTTTAAACGGGCATGTGATGAATGTAGGAACACCATACTTGGAAATGATAAATACTACTACGAAAGACTGAAGAGTGATGTATTAATAGTCATTGTAGGAGTAAAATAAAATTATATAGTCCTTGAAAAGTAGAACAAATTATGTGTTTAAGTATTACAACTAGATAATCATTGTAGGTGTAAAAAAATAAATATTCCTTTTACATATATATATATATATATATATATATATATATATATATATATATATATATATATATATATATATATATATATATATATATATATATATATATATATATATATATATATATATATATATATATATATATATATATATATATATATATATATATATATATGTATATATATATATATATGTGTGTGTGTGTGTGTGTGTGTTTATGTATATAATATATATATATATATATATATATATATATATATATATATATATATATATATATATATATATATATATATATATATATATATATATATATACTATATGCGAAAGCCTATGATTGTTTTACATGATGGTAGGATTGCTGGTGTCTTTTGTCTGTCTCATAAATATGCAAGATTACAGGTACGTCTTGCTACTTCTACTTACACTTAGGTCACACTACACATACATGTACACGTTTATTTATACAGACTCATCTGAGTTTTCTTTGATTTTATCTTAATAGTTCTTGGTTTTATTACTTTTCCTTTTATATCCATGGGGAAGTGGAATAAGAATCTTTCCTCCATAAGTCATGCGTGTTGTAAAAGTCAACTAAAATGCCGGGAACAATGGGCTAGTAACCCCTTTTCCTGTAATAATTACTAAAAAGAATAAGAAGAAGAAAATTGTCAAAGTGGGAAGTCTGAATGTGCGTGGATGTTGTGCAAATGATAAGAAAGAGATGATTGTGGATGTTATGAATGAGAAGAAGCTGGATGTCCTGGCTTTAAGTGAAACAAAGCTGAAGGGGGTGGGAGAGTTTCAATGGAGAGGAATAAATGGGATTAGGTCAGGGGTTTCAAACAGTTAGAGCTAAAGAAGAAGTAGCAATAATGTTGAAGGACAAGTTGTGGCAGGAAAAGAGGGACTATAAATGTATTAATTCAAGGATTATGTGGAGTAAAATAAAGGTTGGAAGTGAAAAGTGGGTTATAGTAAGCGTATATGCACCTGGAGAAGAGAGAAGTGTAGAGGAGAGAGAGAGATTTTGGGAAATGTTGAGTGAATGCGTGGGAAGTTTTGAACCAAGTGTGAAAGTAATGGTGGTTGGGGATTTCAATGCTAAAGTGGGCAAAAATGTTGTGGAGGGAGTAGTAGGTAAATTTGAGGTGCCAGGGGTAAATGTAAATGGGGAGCCTTTAATTGAGCTATGTGTAGAAAGAGGTATGGTAATAAGTAATACAAATATAGAAGGTATGATATAGCACGTAATGAAAGTAGTTTGTTAGATTATGTATTGGTGGATGAAAGGTTGATGGGTAGGCTCCAGGATATACAAGTTTATAGAGGGGCAACTGATATTTCGGATCATTATTTAGTTGTAGCTACAATTAGAGTAAGAGGTAGATGGGAAAAAAGGAAAATGGCAACAGCAAGTAAGAGGGAGGTGAGAGTGTATAGACTAAGGGAGGAGGAAGTTCGGGTGAGATATAAGCAACTGTTGGCAGAAAGGTGGACTGGTGCAAGTATGAGCAGTGAGGGATTGAAGAGGGTTGGAATAGTTTTAAAAATGCAGTATTAGAATGTGGGGCAGAAGTTTGTGGTTATAGGAGGGTGGGTACAGGAGGAAAGAGGAGTGATTGGTGGAATGATGAAGTAAAGGGTGTGATAAAAGAGAAAAAGTTAGCTTATGAGAGGTTTTTGCAAAGCAGAAGTGTTATAAGAAGAGTAGAGTATATGGAGAGTAAAAGAAAGGTGAAGAGAGTGGTTAGAGAGTGCAAAAGAAGAGCAGATGATAGAGTGGGAGAGGCACTGTCAAGAAATTTTAATGAAAATAAGAAAAAATTTTGGAGTGAGTTAAACAAGTTAAGAAAGCCTAGGGAACAAATGGATTTGTCAGTTAAAAACAGAGTAGGGGAGTTAGTAGATGGGGAGATGGAGGTTTTGGGTAGATGGCGAGAAAATTTTGAGGAATTTTTAACTGTCGACGAAGAAAGGGAAGCGGTAATTTCATGCACTGGCCAGGGAGGTATACCATCTTTTAGGAATGAAGAAGAACAGGATGTGAGTGTGGGGGAGGCGCGTGAGGCATTACGTAGAATGAAAGGGGGTAAAGCAGCTGGAACTGACAACACTATATCCCCCCCACGGGGGGATATAGTGTTGGAGTGGTTAGTATTTTTGTTTAATAAATGTATGAAAGAGGGGAAGGTACCTAGGAATTGGCAGAGAGCATGTATAGTCCCTTTATATAAAGGGAAGGGGGACAAAAGAGACTGTAAAAATTATAGAGGAGTAAGCTTACTGAGTATACTAGGAAAAGTGTACGGTAGGGTTTTAATTGAAAGAATTAGAGGTAAGACAGAATGTAGGATTGCAGATGAGCAAGGATGTTTCAGAGTGGGTAGAGGATGTGTAGATCAAGTGTTCACATTGAAGCATATATGTGAACAGTATTTAGATAAAGGTAGGGAAGTTTTTATTGCATTTATGGATTTAGAAAAGGCATATGATAGAGTGGATACAGGAGCAATGTGGCAGATGTTGCAAGTATATGGAATAGGTGGTAAGTTACTAAATGCTGTAAAGAGTTTTTATGAGGATAGTGAGGCTCAGGTTAGGGTGTGTAGAAGAGAGGGAGACTACTTCCCAGTAAAAGTAGGTCTTAGACAGGGATGTGTAATGTCACCATGGTTGTTTAATATATATATAGATGGGGTTGTAAAACAAGTAAATGCTAGGGTGTTCGGGAGAGGGGTGGGATTAAATTATGGGGAATCAAATACAAAATGGGAATTGACAAAGTTGCTTTTTGCTGATGATACTGTGCTTATGGGAGATTCTAAAGAAAATTGCAAAGGTTAGCGGATAAGTTTGGGAGTGTGTGTAAAGGTAGAAAGTTGAAAGTGAACATAGAAAAGAGTAAGGTGATGAGGGTATCAAATGATTTAGATAAAGAAAAATTGGATATCAAATTGGGGAGGAGGAGTATGGAAGAAGTGAATGGTTTCAGATACTTGGGAGTTGACGTGTCGGCGGATGGATTTATGAAGGATGAGGTTAATCATAGAACTGATGAGGGGAAAAAAGGTGAGTGGTGCATTGAGGTATACGTGGAGACAAAAAACGTTATCTATGGAGGCAAAGAAGAGAATGTATGAAAGTATAGTAGTACCAACACACTTATATGGGTGTGAAGCTTGGGTTGTGAATGCAGCAGCGAGGAGGTGGTTGGAGGCAGTGGAGATGTCCTGTCTAAGGGCAATGTGTGGTGTAAATATTATGCAGAAAATTCGGAGTGTGGAAATTAGGAGAAGGAGTGGAGTTAATAAAAGTATTAGTCAGAGGGCTGAGGAGGGGTTGTTGAGGTGGTTTGGCCATTTAGAGAGAATGGATCAAAGAATGACATGGAGAGCGTGTAAATCTGTAGGGGAAGGAAGGCGGGGTAGATGTCGTCCTCGAAAAGGTTGGAAGGAAGGGGTAAGGTAGGTTTTGTGGGCGAGGAGCTTGGACTTCCAGCAGGCGTGCATGAGCGTGTTAGATAGGAGTGAATGTAGACGAATGGTATTTGGGACCTGACGATCTGTTGGAGTGTGAGCAGGGTAATATTTAGTGAAGGGATTCAGGGAAACCGGTTATTTTTATATAGACGGACTTGAGTCCTGGAAATGGGAAGTACAATGCCTGCACTTTAAAGGAGGGGTTTGGGATATTGGCAGTTTGGAGGGATATGTTGTGTATCTTTATATGTGTATGCTTCTAAACTGTGTATTCTGAGCACCTCTGCAAAAACAGTGATAATGTGTGAGTGTGGTGAAAGTGTTGAATGATGATGAAAGTATTTTCTTTTTGGGGATTTTCTTTCTTTTTTGGGTCACCCTGCCTCGGTGGGAGACGGCCGACTTGTTGAATATATATATATATATATATATATATATATATATATATATATATATATATATATATATATATATATATATATATATATATATATATATATATATATATATATAAACTTGAAGAGTATGACACCAGTTCCACATATTAATCTTTATTTTCGCACATTTCAACACTTGGTACGAACTTAATAAAGTTTAAGGAAAGATACGAAACACTTGTAGTGAGCTTGTGTATGACTTCCCTCAGTTTTAATACCTTCAAGAAGGACGGGTAGGCCTTGATGCTGGTGAAGGACGGGTAGGCCTTGATGCTGGTGAAGGACGGGTAGGCCTTGATGCTGGTGAAGGACGGGTAGGTCTTGATGCTGGTGAAGGACGGGTAGGCCTTGATGCTGGTGAAGGACGGGTAGGCCTTGATGCTGGTGAAGGACGGGTAGGCCTTGATGTTGGTGAAGGACGGGTAGGTCTTGATGCTGGTGAAGGACGGGTAGGCCTTGATGTTGGTGAAGGACGGGTAGGCCTTGATGTTGGTGAAGGACGGGTCGGCCTTGATGTTGGTGAAGGACGGGTAGGCCTTGATATTGGTGAAGGACGGGTCGGCCTTGATGTTGGTGAAGGACGGGTAGGCCTTGATGCTGGTGAAGGACGGGTAGGCCTTGATGTTGGTGAAGGACGGGTAGGCCTTGATGTTGGTGAAGGACGGGTAGGCCTTGATGTTGAAGGACGGGTAGGCCTTAATGTTGGTGAAGGACGGGTAGGCCTTGATGTTGGTGAAGGACGGGTCGGCCTTGATGTTGGTGAAGGACGGGTAGGCCTTGATGCTGGTGAAGGACGGGTAGGCCTTGATGTTGATGAAGGACGGGTAGGCCTTGATGTTGGTGAAGGACGGGTAGGCCTTGATGTTGAAGGACGGGTAGGCCTTGATGCTGGTGAAGGAGGGGTAGGCCTTGATGTTGGTGAAGGACGGGTAGGCCTTGATGCTGGTGAAGGACGGGTAGGCCTTGATGTTGGTGAAGGACGGGTAGGCCTTGATGTTGGTGAAGGATGGGTAGGCCTTGATGCTGGTGAAGGACGGGTAGGCCTTGATGTTGATGAAGGATGGGTAGGCCTTGATGCTGGTGAAGGAGGGGTAGGCCTTGATGCTGGTGAAGGACGGGTAGGCCTTGATGCTGGTGAAGGACGGGTAGGCCTTGATGAAGGACGGGTAGGCCTTGATGTTGGTGAAGGAGGGGTAGGCCTTGGTGCTGGTGAAGGAGGGGTAGGCTTTGATGCTGGTGAAGGACGGGTAGGCCTTAAGAGAGAGAGAGATTTCGTTCGGATTTTTAACCCCGGAGGGTTAGCCACCCAGGATAACCCAAGAAAGTCAGTGCGTCATCGAGGACTGTCTAACTTATTTCCTTTGGGGTCCTTAATCTTGTCCCCCCAGGATGCGACCCACACCAGTCGACTAACACCCAGGTACCTATTTGCTGCTAGGTGAACAGGACAACAGGTGTAAGGAAACGTGTCGAAATGTTTCCACCCGCCGGGAATCGAACCCGGGCCCTCCGTTTGTGAAGCGGGAGCTTTAGCCACCGGGCCACCTTGATGTTGGTGGAGGACGGGTAGGCCTTGATGTTGGTGAAGGAGGGGTAGGCTTTGATGCTGGTGAAGGGTTCATTGTCCAAGGTATTGGAGCTGACTTCCCCGTCTTACCACATGTTAAAATACTTTACGTGTGGCAGCACATCAATATGATAGTTACAAATACAGTACATATACAGACTAACACACTACTGATATACCTAATATACAGACTAATACATTTTAATTCACTACAAATAAAGACTAATACATTAATAACACATTAATACACTTCTTAACAATACTGAATGACACCATCAACAAAAACTGGGAATTCTGGTACCGTTTCGGCTGACGATATTGAAGGGCTCTTTATCCAAAGAACTGGAGCTTTTCTTCACTAAGGTATTTGAGGAGGTAGATCATGGTATTGAATATGATATTGTGTATATAGACTTCAGTAAGGCTTTCCATAGAGTTCCACATCAGAGGCTATTGAGGAAACTTAGGCACACGGAATAGAAGGAAAACTTTTTTCCTGGGTAGAGGCATGGTTGACAGATAGGCAGCAGAGACTTTGCATAAATGGGGAGAAATCAGAATGGGGGCACGTCACAAGCGATGTTGGGCCCCTTGTTGTTCACAGTTTACACAACGACATAGATGAGGGAATCATTAGCGACATAAGCAAATTTGCTGATGACACCAAAATAGGCCGTCCAATTCTTTCTAATGAGGACATTAGAGCACTCCAGGATGATTTGAATAGACTGATGCAGTGGTCGGAGAAGTGGCAGATGCAGTTTAATATAGACAAATGCAAAGTTCTAAATGTTGGACAGGAAAAAAAAACATGTCACATAAACTAAATAATGTAGATCTTAATATTACAGATTGCTAAAAGGATTTAGGAGTTCTGGTTAGCAGTAATCTGAAACCAAGACAACAGTGGATAAGTGTTCGCAATAAAGCTAACAGAATCCTTGGCTTCATAGCAAGAAGTATAAATAATAGAAGTCCTGAGGTTGTTCTTCAACTCTATATATCTTTGGTTAGGCCTCATTTAGATTATGCTGCACAGTTCTGGTCACCATATTACAGAGTGGATATAAATGCTCTGGAAATCGTACAGAGAAGGATGACAAACATGATCCCATGTACCAGAAATCTTCCCTATGAGGATAGACTGAGGGCCCTGAATCTGCACTCTCTCGAAAGGTGTAGAATTAGGGGGGATATGATCGAGGTGTATAAATGGAAAACAGGAATAAATAAAGGGGATGTAAATAGTGTGCTAAAAATATCTAACATAGACAGGACTCGCAGCAATGGTTTTAAATTGGAAAAATTCCGTTTGGCACTAGTTTGGTAATAGACTTGTGGATGAGTGGAACAAACTCCCGAGTACCGTCATAGAAGCTAAGACGTTGTGTAGTTTTAAAAATAGGTTCGTTAAATACATGAGTGGGTGTGGGTGGGTGTGAGTTGGACCTGACTAGCTTGTGCTACTAGGTCGAATGCCGTGCTCATCCCTTAAGTGACGTGACTGATCTGACTAGGTCAAAGCATTGGCTTAAACCGGTGAGAGAATTGGACCTGCCTCGCATAGGCCAGTAGGCCTGTTGCAGTGTTCCTTATTTCTTATGTTCTTAGATCAAACATGATTAACTCCCCTTCTCAGTCGCTCTGTGACGAACGGATTTACCGCTTCCATAATACTACTACTAATAATAACAATACCTATCAGCAGATGTGTACACTGACACACTGGTGGTTTCTTGCAGGAGTTTCCCCAACAATTACTGGGACAAATTCGTCAAGAAGAAGGTGAGACAAAAGTACAGTGAAACTTACGACTTCGATGCTATCTCCAACCTGTTGGGCATGGAGACTACCATGAGCTTCAAGCAGGAGGAAACTTCCACTGGTATCATTGGCTAGTGAGTATCTCTCTCTCTCTCTCTCTCTCTCTCTCTCTCTCTCTCTCTCTCTCTCTCTCTCTCTCTCTCTCTCTCTCTCTCTCTCTCTCTCTCTCTCTCTCTCTCTCACTCTTTTACACAAATTGTGTACAAGGTTAAGGTAAGGATTCTTAACTTTGTTTACAAGCAAAGAGCTGTTACCTACATCAGCTCATTTGAAAACCTTTTTATTGTTAATATTCATTTATCTCTTGATTTATTTATTAGTTGGTCCGTCCTACGAATTTACTAACTTTTTTCACTAAGGTGTTTGAGGAGGTAGATCATGGTAATAAATATGATATTCTGTATATGGACTTCAGTAAGGCTTTCGATAGAGTTCCACACCAGTGGCTATTGAGGAAACTTAAGGCACACGGAATAGGAGGAGAAATTTTTTCCTTGGTAGAGGCATGGCTGACAAATAGACAGCAGAGAGTTTGCATAAATGGTTAGAAATCAGAATGGGGGCACGTCACAAACGGTGTTCCTCAGGGGTCAGTGTTGGGCCCGTTGTTGTTCACAATTTACATAAACGACATAGATGAGGGAATAAATAGCGACATAAGCAAATTTGCTGATGACACCAAAATAGGCCGTCCAATTCATTCTAATGAGGACACTAGAGCACTCCAGGATGATTTGAATAGACTGATGCAATGGTCGGAAAAGTGGCAGATGCAGTTTAATGTTGACAAATACAAAGTTCTAAATATTGAACAGTTAAATAACCATGCCACATATAAACTAAATAATGTAGATCTTAATACTACTGATTGCGAAAAGGATTTAGGAGTTCTGGTTAGCAGTAATGTAAAACCAAGACAACAGTGCATTAGTGTTCGCAATAAAGCTAACAGAATTCTTGGCTTCATATCTAGAAGTATAAATAATAGAAGTCCTCAGGTTGTTCTTCAACTCTATATATCCTTGGTTAGGCCTCATTTAGACTATGCTGCTCAGTTCTGGTCACTGTATTACAGAATGGATATAAATGATCTGGAAAACGTACAGAGGAGGATGACAAAGATGATCCCATGTATCAGAAATCTTCCCTATGAGGATAGACTGAGGGCCCTGAATCTGCACTCTCTCGAAAGGCGTAGAATTAGGGGGGATATGATCGAGGTGCATAAATGGAAAACAGGAATAAATAAAGGGGATGCAAATAGCGTGCTGAAAATTTCCACCCAAGACAGGACTCGCAGCAATGGTTTCAAGTTGGAAAAATTCAGATTCAGGAAGGATATAGGAAAGCACTGGTTTGGTAATAGAGTTGTGGATGAGTGGAACAAACTCCCGAGTACAGTTATTCAGGCTGAAACGTTGTGTAGTTTTAAAAATAGGTTAGATAAATACATGAGTGGGTGTGGGTGGGTGAGAGTTGGACCTGACTAGCTTGTGCTGCTGGGTCTGGTGCCGTGCTCCATCCTTGAGTGGAGGTGACCAAACTGGGTGGGTCATTGGTCTAATCCTGGGGGAAGGGACATGGACCTGCTCCGCATGGGTCAGTAAGCCTGTTGCAGTGTTCCTTCTTTCTTATGTTCTTTGTTTTCAAAGCAAGGCCTGTGGTAGGCAACCACCTCAGCTATAAACCGAAAATATCACTTCTCTTCGCCACTCTTTACTAAATAAAGACATTTTACAAAACAAGGGATACTCTGAACAGCAGAGTGGCGACCCTTGCTCCCAGAGTCTGAAATGTAGTTAAAATGATAGTTTACATTGGATATTACTGTGAAAAAACTACGTCAACACAAGACAGTGTAGCCCACCAAGGCTCGCAGAAAACAAGCCACACAATAGACTGCAGACACAGGTCGGAGTTCACAAATTCTAAGTACCAAAATTTATTAAATTAGGGTGTGGGGGGGTACAAAATACCCTAGGTCATGTCCTCTAGTTAGTAGCAAAATGGTAAATGACTTGTGAGCACGTGTAAGGGAAGATATGGATAGTGAGGTGAATACTACAAGAGTTAATAAGCCTCATCTACGCTCTTTATGTAAAAACTATAGATAGCACTAGTACTTCCTTATGCAATATTATAACATGATAAATATAGAATAAATAATATGGGTTATTACAACGAAGGACCTGGTCATTATCCCTAGCTGACAGGCAGCTACATAGAACAAACCCAACATTAATAATTAAACTCTGAACTGACAAAACCTTAAATAATGTACAACTGTTTGTTATACTTGCTTTCGTTAATTACAGCAGTTGTATGCTTTCTAGTTTTTCATTTCATTACAGAAATTTATTCTTTTTTCCATAAGTACGTATTTAGATATCTTTCCGTCCTTGCAGCATTATGTCTGTAGACTGGAGGTATCAAGTATGGAAGGCTGGAGTCACCATTACTGACAATGTACGTATCTTCCATTGCATCTCCTTTATTACATTTAGGGTTATTTTTGCTGTGTGTATACAGTGCTACTTACATAGTGATATAACAAGAGTACGAGATAATTCAAGTTAAACTAAGAGTTTTATACCATTGCAGTAGACAGGTTCATTGTGTGTACTCGTGTCATTGCGGTTGCAGGGGTCAACTCGAAGCTTTTGTGTGGGGAGGAGGGGGAGGGGAGGAGATTTATACCTATCATTAAAACTAATCATGCAGTCTGCTTCCAACACTCTTGTTAGGTAAATGGACAGATATGCAACTAATGTGACATTTTATTGTGGCAACGTTTCGCTCTTCAGTAGCCTTCTCAAGCCGTTACAAACATTATAAGGACAGAGAGGGTATATAGTATACGGGTACTACGTGAGGTAAAAAAAATCGTTACACTTTCTGGCCATCCTGAGACTGAAATTAAGATTTCCTGAAAGTAATGGGGCTCTTACCCTTATTGAACTCCCATTTATGCCTCTGTCTTTGATCCACACCTTTCAGTCATCATTCTTCTCAGATCTGTCATTTCCTTTGAGTATCTTCTACCTTGCCATGCCTTCTCTAGCCCTTGGCTAATCTTAAGACATAATTTAGAAGAAAAACGGATGCATTAAAGATAAAATAGTTTGACCGTGCATAGCCTCCGGCACCATCGTGTTGCCATAGATTCTGATGGAGGAACTGAGGTCCTAAGTGAACTGCTCGCAGTGATAGATTATTTTACAAGAAAAATAGTATATTGCACACGAACATTGTTAAAATAGTTAACAAGCATTTTATTATTATTAGTAGTAGTAGTATATTTAAGGGTAAGTCCATCTTAAATTCCATAGGCTTGATACAGAACTGAAGGAATGGGGGGAAGGGGGCATTCAGATTCAGTCCAAGGAGAGGGAAGACAAGTTGAGTTGTTTTGCCCAACAGCTAATATAGTAACAGGTTATATTAAATAAAATGTTATGCAACGGTAATTATTTACAGACCTGTACTAATAACAATCATGCTATACAGAATTATAGAAAATATTTTTCTCAAAGAAAGTAGTGGGGTACCTACAAGTCATTTTTTTTTTTTTTTAGAGAGAGAGAGAGAGAGAGAAAAATGGCTGTGGATCCTGGGCGAAGCGAGACAGGGACAAGTCTCCTCCCTACACTTGCTTCCCATTTTTGAACAAGTTAATAAATAAATAAGTCGGTTATTATGGGTAGCATCCTGGGAGAGAGGATCTAGAACCAGTGACAATAGTCCTCACTTTTTTTTTAATTGTAGATCATTAACTCACTGGAATTAAACCGAAGTTTAAATTCTTCGTCGTCTTGTTTTTCTCCTTTGCCTTTTATTTATTTTTCTTCCTCTTCCATGACAGATAAGGAACAGAAACCCAGTTATCGGAGGGTAATAATATAGGGAGCATTACCTCATGCAAGACTTACTTCGCACAAGTCAAGAGTGACGCCCACACACCCACATACATTAACATAATCTGCCACAAGCAGAATTCCTCATAATTCAGTATTACAGCCAAAAATTTTTTTATTATACTAGTGAGAGGCCCACCATGGTTCATCTTGTATGTCAGTTTCTCAGGACGGTCACCCTGTGACACATCGTGACTATCACCCCGTGACGTCACATTATAACACATGATATAGGTAAGGTCATGGGGATCGTCAGGCATAACACCAATTGATTATAAACTGGGCCCAAGAGCTGGAGCTTGATCGATGCGAACACAAGTTTTGTGAATGAATGCAGGTGAGTAATATTGGATGAGTGTATACACACACACACACACTAGTGAAGAGGTGGGGCCAGGAGCTAGGAATCGACCCCTTCAACCACATATAGATGTGTACATATACACACACAGATATAAGGAACACACATTACAAACCGGTAGTTGAACGTGTATTTGAACCTACATATGAACCTGTATTTGAAAATGTATTTGAACCTATGATTGAACCTGTATTTAAACGTATATTTGAACGTGTGTGCAGCAATTCCTGTACAACCTGTGGTACCTGACCTTCTCCATGCTTGGTAACATCAACTACTTCTTCTTCGCTGCTCACCTGCTGGACGTGGCCGTCTCTATCCCTTCACTCAAGACGATCCTTCAGTCCGTCACTCACAACGGCAAGCAGGTAGGTACCTACCTCCAGCCTCACCTTCTCATTCAACCTCACCCACATACATAAAAAAAAACATAAAACACCAACACACACGAAACACCCACATACGTAAACCACTAACATAAAACACCAACAAACATAAAACACCAACAAACATAAAACACCAACAAACGTAAAACACCAACAAACATAAAACACCAACAAACATAAAACAATACATACATAAAACACCAACATACATAAAATATTAAAATGTTTTGGAAGACATATTCGTTCATTTGTATATAAGTAAAATTACTGACAGATTCTTTAAAATAATGTAAGTTTAATCTCAGTGTATATGATGAAGGTTATGTCAACTGTACATTGTATGGGTAATCTCTAACAGTATGCCACAGTCAAATATTTCCGGTGAAGCTGGAACCCTTCAGTACTATCACTTGAAGAGGATTTCCAGCTAGTTATAAGATGTTTACATTAGTTTCCAGCTGTTCATTGTGGGTTGTTCGTATACCAGTATATACAATATTAATACAAGTTTCATATTTACAGATCCTCTGTTATATACATTATTATCTAGAAAACGTTAGGAAGCCTTTACGGTGTTCACAGTGTGATTTTTTATTGTAGTTTTATCAATTTTTATTTTTTTAACCAGTTGATGGTCTCATATGTATGTTTGGTTGCAGCTGATCTTGACTTGCATGTTGCTGACCATCATAGTCTACTGCTACACTGTCATCGCCTTCAACTTCTTCAGGAAGTTCTATATCTCGGAGGAAGATGATGTCGTCGATCAGAAGTGTCACGACATGCTCACGGTCAGTACTATATTCTGTATAATATAACATTTTGTATATATACATATATATATATATATATATATATATATATATATATATATCTATATATATATATATATATATATATATATATATTTTTATTATCACACTGGCCGATTCCCACCAAGGCAGGGTGGCCCGAAAAAGAAAAACTTTCACCATCATTCACTCCATCACTGTCTTGCCAGAAGGGTGCTTTACACTACAGTTTTTAAACTGCAACATTAACACCCCTCCTTCAGAGTGCAGGCACTGTACTTCCCATCTCCAGGACTCAAGTCCGGCCTGCCGGTTTCCCTGAATCCCTTCATAAATGTTACTTTGCTCACACTCCAACAGCACGTCAAGTATTAAAAACCATTTGTCTCCATTCACTCCTATCAAACACGCTCATGCATGCCTGCTGGAAGTCCAAGCCCCTCGCACACAAAACCTCCTTTACCCCCTCCCTCCAACCTTTCCTAGGCCGACCCCTACCCCGCCTTCCTTCCACTACAGACTGATACACTCTTGAAGTCATTCTGTTTCGCTCCAATCTCTCTACATGTCCGAACCACCTCAACAACCCTTCCTCAGCCCTCTGGACAACAGTTTTGGTAATCCCGCACCTCCTCCTAACTTCCAAACTACGAATTCTCTGCATTATATTCACACCACACATTGCCCTCAGACATGACATCTCCACTGCCTCCAGCCTTCTCCTCGCTGCAACATTCATCACCCACGCTTCACACCCATATAAGAGCGTTGGTAAAACTATACTCTCATACATTCCCCTCTTTGCCTCCAAGGACAAAGTTCTTTGTCTCCACAGACTCCTAAGTGCACCACTCACTCTTTTTCCCTCATCAATTCTATGATTCACCTCATCTTTCATAGACCCATCCGCTGACACGTCCACTCCCAAATATCTGAATACGTTCACCTCCTCCATACTCTCCCCCTCCAATCTGATATTCAATCTTTCATCACCTAATCTTTTTGTTATCCTCATAACCTTACTCTTTCCTGTATTCACCTTTAATTTTCTTCTTTTGCACACCCTACCAAATTCATCCACCAATCTCTGCAACTTCTCTTCAGAATCTCCCAAGAGCACAGTGTCATCAGCAAAGAGCAGCTGTGACAACTCCCACTTTGTGTGTGATTCTTTATCTTTTAACTCCACGCCTCTTGCCAAGACCCTCGCATTTACTTCTCTTACAACCCCATCTATAAATATATTAAACAACCACGGTGACATCACACATCCTTGTCTAAGGCCTACTTTTACTGGGAAAAAATTTCCCTCTTTCCTACATACTCTAACTTGAGCCTCACTATCCTCGTAAAAACTCTTCACTGCTTTCAGTAACCTACCTCCTACACCATACACTTGCAACATCTGCCACATTGCCCCCCTATCCACCCTGTCATACGCCTTTTCCAAATCCATAAATGCCACAAAGACCTCTTTAGCCTTATCTAAATACTGTTCACTTACATGTTTCACTGTAAACACCTGGTCCACACACCCCCTACCTTTCCTAAAGCCTCCTTGTTCATCTGCTATCCTATTCTCCGTCTTACTCTTAATTCTTTCAATTATAACTCTACCATACACTTTACCAGGTACACTCAACAGACTTATCCCCCTATAATTTTTGCACTCTCTTTTATCCCCTTTGCCTTTATACAAAGGAACTATGCATGCTCTCTGCCAATCTTTAGGTACCTTACCCTCTTCCATACATTTATTAAATAATTGCACCAACCACTCCAAAACTATATCCCCACCTGCTTTTAACATTTCTATCTTTATCCCATCAATCCCGGCTGCCTTACCCCCTTTCATTTTACCTACTGCCTCACGAACTTCCCCCACACTCACAACTGGCTCTTCCTCACTCCTACAAGATGTTATTCCTCCTTGCCCTATACACGAAATCACAGCTTCCCTATCTTCATCAACATTTAACAATTCCTCAAAATATTCCCTCCATCTTCCCAATACCTCTAACTCTCCATTTAATAACTCTCCTCTCCTATTTTTAACTGACAAATCCATTTGTTCTCTAGGCTTTCTTAACTTGTTAATCTCACTCCAAAACTTTTTCTTATTTTCAACAAAATTTGTTGATAACATCTCACCCACTCTCTCATTTGCTCTCTTTTTACATATTATATATATAAATATATATATAAATATATATATAAAATATATATATATATATATATATATATATTTTTTTTTTTTTTTTTTTTTTTTTTTCAACAAGCCGGCCGTCTCCCACCGAGGCAGGGTGACCCAAAAAAGAAAGAAAATCCCCAAAAAGAAAATACTTTCATCATCATTCAACACTTTCACCACACTCGCACATTATCACTGTTTTTGCAGAGGTGCTCAGAATACAACAGTCTAGAAGCATACACATATAAAGACACACAACATATCCCTCCAAACTGCCAATATCCCAAACCCCTCCTTTAAAGTGCAGGCATTGTACTTCCCATTTCCAGGACTCAAGTCCGACTATATGAAAATAACCGGTTTCCCTGAATCCCTTCACTAAATATTACCCTGCTCACACTCCAACAGATCGTCAGGTCCCAAGTACCATTCGTCTCCATTCACTCCTATCTAACACGCTCACGCACGCTTGCTGGAAATCCAAGCCCCTTACCCACAAAACCTCCTTTACCCCCTCTCTCCAACCCTTTCGAGGACGACCCCTACCCCGCCTTCCTTCCCCTATAGATTTATATGCTTTCCATGTCATTCTACTGTGATCCATTCTCTCTAAATGACCAAACCACCTCAACAACCCCTCTTCTGCCCTCTGACTAATACTTTTATTAACTCCACACCTTCTCCTAATTTCCACACTCCGAATTTTTTGCATAATATTTACACCACACATTGCCCTTAGACAGGACATCTCCGCTGCCTCCAACCGTCTCCTTGCTGCTGCATTTACCACCCAAGCTTCACACCCATATAAGAGTGTTGGTACTACTATACTTTCATACATTCCCTTCTTTGCCTCCATAGATAACGTTTTTTGACTCCACATATACCTCAACGCACCACTCACCTTTTTTCCCTCATCAATTCTATGATTAACCTCATCCTTCATAAATCCATCCGCCGACACGTCAACTCCCAAGTATCTGAAAACATTCACTTCTTCCATACTCCTCCTCCCCAATTTGATATCCAATTTTTCTTTATCTAAATCATTTGACACCCTCATCACCTTACTCTTTTCTATGTTCACTTTCAACTTTCTACCTTTACACACATTCCCAAACTCATCCACTAACCTTTGCAATTTTTCTTTAGAATCTCCCATAAGCACAGTATCATCAGCAAAAAGTAACTGTGTCAATTCCCATTTTGAATTTGATTCCCCATAATTTAATCCCACCCCTCTCCCAAACACCCTAGCATTTACTTCCTTTACAACCCCATCTATAAATATATTAAACAACCATGGTGACATTACACATCCCTGTCTAAGACCTACTTTTACCGGGAAGTAGTCTCCCTCTCTTCTACACACCCTAACCTGAGCCTCACTATCCTCATAAAAACTCTTTACAGCATTTAATAACTTACCACCTATTCCATATACTTGCAACATCTGCCACATTGCTCCTCTATCCACTCTATCATATGCCTTTTCTAAATCCATAAATGCAATAAAAACCTCCCTATCTTTATCTAAATACTGTTCACATATATGCTTCAATGTAAACACCTGATCTACACATCCCCTACCCACTCTAAAACCTCCTTGCTCATCCGCAATCCTACATTCTGTCTTACCTCTAATTCTTTCAATTATAACCCTACCGTACACTTTTCCTGGTATACTCAGTAAGCTTATTCCTCTATAATTTTTACAGTCTCTTTTGTCCCCTTTCCCTTTATATAAAGGGACTATACATGCTCTCTGCCAATCCCTAGGTACCTTCCCCTCTTTCATACATTTATTAAACAAAAGTACCAACCACTCCAACACTATATCCCCCCCTGCTTTTAACATTTCTGTCATGATCCCATCAGTTCCAGCTGCTTTACCCCCTTTCATTTTACGTAATGCCTCACGTACCTCCCCCACACTTACATTCTGCTCTTCTTCACTCCTAAAAGATGGTATACCTCCCTGACCAGTGCATGAAATTACTGCCTCTGTTTCTTCCTTAACATTTAAAAGTTCCTCAAAATATTCTCGCCATCTACCCAATACCTCCATCTCCCCATCTACTAACTCCCCTACTCTGTTTTTAACTGACAAATCCATATTTTCCCTAGGCTTTCTTAACTTGTTTAACTCGCTCCAAAATTTTTTCTTATTTTCATTAAAATTTCTTGACAGTGCCTCTCCCACTCTATCATCTGCTCTCCTTTTGCACTCTCTCACCACTCTCTTTACCTTTCTTTTACTCTCCATATACTCTGCTCTTCTTATAACACTTCTGCTTTGTAAAAACCTCTCATAAGCTACCTTTTTCTCTTTTATCACACCCTTTACTTCATCATTCCACCAATCACTCCTCTTTCCTCCTGCCCCCACCCTCCTATAACCACAAACTTCTGCCCCACATTCTAATACTGCATTTTTAAAACTATTCCAACCCTCTTCAACCCCCCCACTACTCATCTTTGCACTAGCCCACCTTTCTGCCAATAGTCGCTTATATCTCACCCGAACTTCCTCCTCCCTTAGTTTATACACTTTCACCTCCCTCTTACTTGTTGTTGCCACCTTCCTCTTTTCCCATCTACCTCTTACTCTAACTGTAGCTACAACTAAATAATGATCCGATATATCAGTTGCCCCTCTATAAACATGTACATCCTGGAGCCTACCCATCAACCTTTTATCCACCAATACATAATCTAATAAACTACTTTCATTACGTGCTACATCATACCTTGTATATTTATTTATCCTCTTTTTCATAAAATATGTATTACTTATTACCAAATTTCTTTCTACACATAGCTCAATTAAAGGCTCCCCATTTACATTTACCCCTGGCACCCCAAATTTACCTACTACTCCCTCCATAACATTTTTACCCACTTTAGCATTAAAATCCCCAACCACCATTACTCTCACACTTGATTCAAAACTCCCCACGCATTCACTCAACATTTCCCAAAATCTCTCTCTCTCCTCTACACTTCTCTCTTCTCCAGGTGCATACACGCTTATTATAACCCACTTTTCACATCCAATCTTTATTTTGCTCCACATAATCCTTGAATTAATACATTTATAGTCCCTCTTTTCCTGCCATAGCTTATCCTTCAACATTATTGCTACTCCTTCTTTAGCTCTAACTCTATTTGAAACCCCTGACCTAATCCCATTTATTCCTCTCCACTGAAACTCTCCCACCCCCTTCAGCTTTGTTTCACTTAAAGCCAGGACATCCAGCTTTTTCTCATTCATAACATCCACAATCATCTCTTTCTTATCATCTGCACAACATCCACGCACATTCAGACTTCCCACTTTGACAATTTTCTTCTTCTTATTCTTTTATATATATATATTTATATATATATATTTTATATTCTTTATATATATATATATATATATATATATATATATAGTGCGCAAGTCCATGTGTATTGTACTTCCCGGGATAATCCCACTCAACAACCTGCGCCTCCCCCACCTAATTCCCAGGGGAAATTTTCCCTTTCCCCTCCCTGCCCCTCAAACTCCACCAGGCCACCACGGTCAAGTTCACTACCTTCCACGCACCATACCCACCCAGCATGTCATATTCCACTCCTATTGTCTAGTCTAGCAGATGGATGCCAACCAGGAGGAAGCAAGCAGCCAGGGAAATGGCACGGTTGGCAATACTAGGAGAGGCAAGTGTCGGTCATGCTTACAGCTTCGTTGTCTCAACTCGAATGGTTTCCTCCGCAAGCACGGTAGTTGCCCTGGTTCAGGATGTCCTCCTGTGGAAAGTGATGATCCAGAGCCACCTCAGGCACCTGAACCCTCACCAACAGATTTCATCTCATCAGACAATCTCTTGGAAGCAATTAAAGCAACAGGTACGAGGACACTCACACATATTCCCAAAGCAGCCCGTCCACACGCAGCTGGGAAACTTACAGACCTCCTGAAAAAAGTAAACGATGGTTCCACTATCTTAAATGCTCCACCAACCATCAAGGCATGGCACAACTTGCTACTTTTTGGCAATGTCTGCTTAGCTGTGCCGGAAAGAAGGGGAAAGAGGCTAGCCTCAATGATAATTAAATCCTTAAGAGATTTTCCTAGAGTTGATAACCTCATTCACCTTCCCCGTCAACACAAAAAAGGGAGAGGCAGAACCCCCACTCACTCTACTGACAGTGAAAAAGTCAGAGTCCAGGTGAGCAAGAAAATTGAAGAGGGCAACACAGTGGGGGCAATAAGAATTATTACCAGTGAAGATACAGTTGCTCCCAGGGATGCTGACACGGCTGAAGCACTTAGAGGAAAGCACCCTGCCAGGGAAACCAGTGGCACCAACAGTTCCAACACCTCTGTCCCCACTATGGAACCATTGATAGTGGAAGACTCAGACATTTACAAAGCAATAATGTCGTTCCCATCTGGCTCTGCTGGGGGTTACACTGGAATAAGGCCACAGCATTTAAAGGAAATGGTTAATCCAGTTATTGGGGAAATTGCAGAGACACTGCTTTCAGAGATCACAAGGTTCGTCAACAATTCCTTGGCTGGTCTGATCCCTGATGAAATTAGACCTTTCTTTTTTGGTGCAACACTTTGTGCACTTAAAAAGAAGGATGGAGGAATTCGGCCAATTGCAGTAGGCAACACCTTACGCCGCCTCGTATCCAAAGCTGCTGTCCGAAGTATTCATACACAGGCAGCCATGATGCTTCAACCAAACCAGCTTGGCTTTGGGGTCTCTCAAGGAAGTGAAGCAGCGGTTCATGCAACAAGGGCGTATATCAACAACCTGCCTGAGGACAATGCAGTGGTAAAATTAGATTTCAAGAATGCGTTCAATCTCCTGAAAAGAGACGTGGTATTAGCAGCAGTACAAGAACATTTCCCTGGTCTCTTCCCTTTTGTTTCAGCCGGGTATAGCAGGGAATCAATGCTTCTCTTTGGAGAGCATGAAATTACATCATCGGAGGGTGTCCAACAAGGAGATCCTCTTGCACCATTTCTCTTCTGTATAGCAGTTAGGGAAATCACAGTCAGACTGACCAGCGAGCTAAACATCTGGTTCCTAGATGATGGCACACTAGCAGGTACAAAAGAGTCCCTCCTACATGACCTTACACAGGTAATGACACGGGGACAGGAAATGGGTCTCATCCTGAATCCATCCAAATGTGAAATCATCTCAGTCAGTCAACAAGTGATAAATGCAGTGAGATCAAAACTACCAGGAGCAGCAGTCATTGCCCCCACAAATAGTGTCTTGCTAGGAGCACCTCTGGGAAGCAATGCCATTGACACAATTCTCAGGAAGAAATTGGAAGAGTTAAGGAGAATGGAACAACGAATAGGCAATCTGGACACCCACGATGCCTTGTACCTTCTCACAAAGTGCTTGAGTCTGCCCAGGTTGACATATTTCCTAAGATGTGCACCTTCATATGATAACCCTATACTGCACGAATATGACAGTATTCTGAGGCAGATTTTTACGAAAGTACTTAACCTTACTCTAGAAGACGGGCAGTGGAACCAAGCTACACTTCCAGTCAGACTAGGAGGCATTGGTGTCCGCAAGTCATCACATATTGCGTTACCTGCTTTTCTGTCCTCGTGTATTGCATCCAGAGAGCTTGTAGCAGCGATTCTCCCTGAACATCTTAGGGACAAGGTAGGAGTCCAGGACCAAAAATTCATTGACGGAGCAATGATCTGGGATAATCTAACGGGCTCTGGAGCCAGACCTGCTCCCCCCAACAACTACAAACAATCGCACTGGGATGGTCCAATAGTGGAAAATATTGCCTCAACAATGCTTCAGAGTGTGTCAGGGAAGGATAGAGCCCGCCTCCTGGCAGTGAGAGCCCCTCATGCTGGGGACTTTCTGTTGGCTGTTCCCAACTCCAGCCTTGGCACACGTCTCGACCCACAGACCATCCGCATCGGTGTTGCCCTTCGACTTGCCGCCCCTATTCTCGCCGAACACAGGTGTATTTGTGGCAGTGAAGCAGCAGACCGATTCGGGTACCATGGTCTTGTGTGCCGTAAATCCGAGGGAAAGATTGCAAGACATGAGGAGGTTAATAACATTATCAAGAGGAGCCTCACAACAGCTGGATGCCCAGCAGTAAGGGAGCCACCCCAACTATGCAGATCTGATGGCAGCCAGAAGCGTCCAGATGGTATCACCCTTCAAGCCTGGACAGATGGGAAGCAGGTGGTGTGGGACTATACATGTGCATCTACCTTGGCTGATACCTATCTCCAATACACCAGGGAGGAAGGAGGGGCAGCTGCCAGCTTCAGGGAGTCCCAAAAGTCTAGAAAATATGGAGAACTTGCCCATCATTATATGTTTGTTCCCATAGGCTCAGAGACCCTTGGCTCATGGGGAAAGAGTGCATCTAAATTCCTTAAGGAGCTGGGAAAAAGACTCATCAGGGTAACTAGGGATCCCAGGGCAGCTAGTTTTCTGTTCCAGCGGCTCAGTGCGGCTGTTCAAAGGGGTAATGCCTGCTGTATTTTGGGCACACGCCCCAGCTCTGAGGAGCTGGATGAGATTTTCGCCTTATAATCGGTGATACACACGTAACAACATGTACCGTATATGCCACCTTTATATCAACAATGTATCTCTTAAATCTTCTGTACCATATTATGTAATAAAATATTCCTATTGGTAAAAAAAAAATATACTAAAAGATGGGGTGGTAGGGGAAGTGGAATATTCAAACGGCTTCAGGAAGAAATCCAAATATTCTTCCTTGAAGTCTTTTTATGCACTTCTCCGAGGCAATGGGTCCCACAATTTACACCAGAGGTGGACCCCATCCTATATATAAAAAAATATATATATATATATATATATATATATATATATATATATATATATATTAAAGGAAGGGTTCGGGATATTGGCGGTTTGGAAAGATATGTTGTGTATCTTTATACGTATATGCTTCTAAACTGTTGTGTTCTGAGCACCTCTCCAAAAACAGTGATTATGTGTGAGTGAGGTGAAAGTGTTGAATAATGAAAGCATTTTCTTTTTGGGTCACCCTGCCTCAGTGGGAGACGGCCTTGTTAATATATATATATATATATATATATATATATATATATATATATATATAAATAAATATATATATATATAGTATATATAAGAAGAGCAGAGTATATGGAGAGTAAAAGAAAGGTGAAGAGAGTGGTGAGAGAGTGCAAAAGGAGAGCAGATGAAAGAGTGGGAGAGGCACTGTCAAGAAATTTTAATGAAAATAAGAAAAAATTTTGGAGTTAAACAAGTTAAGAAAGCCTAGGGAAAGTATGGATTTGTCCGTTAAAAACAGAGTAGGGGAGTTAGTAGATGGGGAGATGGAGGTATTAGGTAGATGGCGAGAATATTTTGAGGAACTTTTAAATGTTAAGGAAGAAAGGGAGGTGGTAATTTCATGCACTGGCCAGGGAGGTATACCATCTTTTAGGAGTGAAGAAGAGCAGAATGTAAGTGTGGTGGAGGTACGTGAGGCATTACGTAGAATGAAAGGGGGTAAAGCAGCTGGAACTGATGGGATCATGACAGAAATGTTAAAAGCAGGGGGGGATATAGTGTTGGAGTGGTTGGTACTTTTGTTTAATAAATGTATGAAAGAGGGGAAGGTACCTAGGGATTGGCGGAGAGCATGTATAGTCCCTTTATATAAAGGGAAAGGGGACAAAAGAGATTGTAAAAATTATAGAGGAATAAGTTTACTGAGTATACCAGGAAAAGTATACGGTAGAGTTATAATTGAAAGAATTAGAGGTAAGACAGAATGTAGGATTGCGGATGAGCAAGGAGGTTTCAGAGTGGGTAGGGGATGTGTAGATCAAGTGTTTACATTGAAGCATATATGTGAACAGTATTTAGATAAAGGTAGGGAAGTTTTTATTGCATTTATGGATTTAGAAAAGGCATATGATAGAGTGGATAGAGGAGCAATGTGGCAGATGTTGCAAGTTTATGGAATAGGTGGTAAGTTACTAAATGCTGTAAAGAGCTTTTATGAGGATAGTGAGGCTCAGGTTAGGGTGTGTAGAAGAGAGGGAGAATACTTCCCGGTAAAAGTAGGTCTTAGACAGGGATGTGTAATGTCACCATGGTTGTTTAATATATTTATAGATGGGGTTGTAAAGGAAGTAAATGCTAGGGTGTTCGGGAGAGGGGTGGGATTAAATTATGGGGAATCAAATTCAAAATGGGAATTGACAGTTACTTTTTGCTGATGATACTGTGCTTATGGGAGATTCTAAAGAAAAATTGCAAAGGTTAGTGGATGAGTTTGAGAATGTGTGTAAAGGTAGAAAGTTGAAAGTGAACATAGAAAAGAGTAAGGTGATGAGGGTATCAAATGATTTAGATAAAGAAAAAATGGATATCAAATTGGGGAGGAGGAGTATGGAAGAAGTGAATGTTTTCAGATACTTGGGAGTTGACGTGTCGGCGGATGGATTTATGAAGGATGAGGTTAATCATAGAATTGATGAGGGAGAAAAGGTGAGTGGTGCGTTGAGGTATATGTGGAGTCAAAAAACGTTATCTATGGAGGCAAAGAAGGGAATGTATGAAAGTATAGTAGTACCAACACTCTTATATGGATGTGAAGCTTGGGTGGTAAATGCAGCAGCGAGGAGACGGTTGGAGGCAGTGGAGATGTCCTGTCTAAGGGCAATGTGTGGTGTAAATATTATGCAGAAAATTCGGAGTGTGGAAATTAGGAGAAGGTGTGGAGTTAATAAAAGCATTAGTCAGAGGGCAGAAGAGGGGTTGTTGAGGTGGTTTGGTCATTTAGAGAGAATGGATCAAAGTAGAATGACATGGAAAGCATATAAATCTATAGGGGAAGGAAAGGGGTAGGGGTCGTCCTCGAAAGGGTTGGAAAGAGGGGGTAAAGGAGGTTTTGTGGGCGAGTGACTTGGACTTCCAGCAAGCGTGCATGAGCGTGTTAGATAGGAGTGAATGGAGATGAATGATACTTGGGACCTGACGATCTGTTGGAGTGTGAGCAGGGTAATATTTAGTGAAGGGATTCAGGGAAACCGGTTATTTTCATATAGTCGGATTTGAGTCCTGGAAATGGGAAGTACAATGCCTGCACTTTAAAGGAGGGGTTTGGGATATTGGCAGTTTGGAGGGATATGTTGTGTATCTTTATACGTATATGCTTCTAAACTGTTGTATTCTGAGCACCTCTGCAAAAGCAGTGATAATGTGTGAGTGTGGTGAAAGTGTTGAATGATGATGAAAGTATTTTCTTTTTGGGGATTTTCTTTCATTTTTGGGTCACCCTGCCTCGGTGGGAGACGACCGACTTGTTGAAAAAAAATATATATATATATATGTCGTGCCGAATATGTAAAACTGGTCAATTAGCAAGAACTCATTTAAAATTAAGTCCTTTCTGAAATTTTCTCTTATACGTTTAAAAATATTTTTTTTTCATTAATGTTAATGTAAAAAAATTTAATTTTGCACCAAAAGCATCTTAGAAAACTTACCTAACCTTATTATAACAAGAGCAATTTATTTTAGCCTAACCCAACTAAATATATTTTAAATACGTTTACAATAATTTAGTACTAAACAAACACAATCAAATATATTTGTTTCGTTAGGTTCAGAATAATTTTGGCGAAATTATTGCTTACACAAATTTTCACTTGTCTTATATGGCAAGATGAGCGTTGCTATTTAAGCCAAGATCGCAAGTTCTGCCTATTCGGCACGACATATATATATGCATACGTATATATATGCCGAAAGGTAAAACTTGCTATTTTGGCTTAAATAGCAACGCTCTTACCGAATAAGGCAAGCGAAAATTTGTGTATGCAGTAATTTCGCAAAAATCATTCTGAACCTAACGAAAAAAAATATATTTCATTGTGTTTGTTTTTTATCAAATTATTGTAAAATTAACTAAAATGTGTTTAGTTGAATTAGGCTAAATTAAATTGAGCTTTTTATAATAAGGTTAGATAAGTTTTCTAAAGTTCTTTTGGTACAAAATAACTAATTTTAACTGTGAAAGTGGTTGTGTCAGCAGGTGAGTCTGTGAAAGTGGTTGTGTCGGCAGGTGGGTCTGAAAGTGGTTGTGTCGGCAGGTGGGTCTGAAAGTGGTTGTGTCGGCAGGTGGGTCTGTGGAAGATGTGACGAGTCACAGAATCAAAAATAAAAGCATCAGAAGTGTTGAAAATCTATGGAAAGATGTCAGTGGATGAAAAGAAGGGAGAGGGGGGATGTATCCTAACACAGTGATGGCAACACTTATAGGGAGGTGAGATATGGTATATCTAAGTCGGAGGTTATTGAGAATTTTGATGGTGGTTAAGTTTTGATAATAGTTTAGTTTTGATAGTGGTTAAGTTCTGATGGTGGTTAAGTTTTCATAGTGGTTAAGTTTTGATAGTGGTTAATTAAGTTTAGATGGCGGTTAAGTTTTGATAGTGGCTAAGTTTAGATGGTGGTTAAGTATAGATGGTTAAGTTTTGATGGTGGTTAAGTTTAGATGGTGGTTAAGTTTTGACAGCGGTTAAGTTTAGATGGTGGTTAAGTATAGATGGTTGTTAAGTTTTGATGGTGGTTAAGTTTAGATGGTGGTTAGGTTTAGATGGTGGTTAAGTTTAGATGGTGGTTAAGTTTTGATAAAGGTTAAGTTTTGATAATGGTTAAGTTTTGATAGTGGTTAAGTTTAGATGGTGGTTAAGTATAGATGGTTGTTAAGTTTTGATGGTGGTTAAGTTTAGATGGTGGTTAAGTTTTGATAGTGGTTAAGTTTAGATGGTGGTTAAGTTTTGATAGTGGTTAAGTTTAGATGGTGGTTAAGTTTTTGATAAAGGTTAAGTTTTGAAAGTGGTTAAGTTTTGATAGCGGTTAAGTTTTGATAGTGATTAAGTTTTGATTGTGGTTAAGTGTTGATGGTGATAAAGTTTATTTTTTGTTATTGTTGCAGTGTTTCGTGTTCCACCTGTACAAAGGTGTCCGGGCTGGTGGCGGCATCGGTGACGAGATAGAAGCTCCAGACGGTGATGAATATGAACTCTACCGTATCATCTTCGACATCACCTTCTTCTTCTTCATCATTGTCATCCTCTTGGCTATCATTCAGGGTAAGTCATGTCTCGTTATGTTGCACATTCTCTTAAACCCACCAATTAGAGACGAAATTTAAGCGACGATATTTGTGTTAGAGCTGGACTAGTATCAAATTCAGAACCAACTAAAACTTTCTGCAAATTTAATCCGCAGTTTGTGGGTGAAAAGTAAATTGTTTCAGTCATGGATGTGTTTCTTTTATTCTAGACATTTTTTATTATTATTATTATTACTACTACAAAACCTCGTAGGGTTACTTGAACATTTTTGAGTGAGTTATCTCTGAATCCATTATTCATTTTTTTATGCATTCCAGCGCATAACATAAGGAGAGAAGTAAATAATGAAACTGACTGTTATAGGAATGCAGTTAGAAGCCTGAGTAGATCTATAACCCACTATGATAACATGATTATTATTTATTATAATCAGAACTAAGCGCTAAACCCACCAGAGTCACACAGCGCTTAAGAATAGGGTGTGGGAACTGTAATGTGCTTGATCTAAAACTAGCAATGGTGGAGACAACAGAGGTAGAATTAGTAATATAACATGAACGTAGATGAGTACGTTTATGAAGCAACTTACATTGTGTACAGACTGATGTAGTAGCCAAGCTTAGGCTTCGTTACAAGTACTTCTGTCAGTTTGGCAGACACATGATCAAACCAAATGCAAAGTATATTGTCAGCCCTATGGTCACTATCTTGAACATTATGTACTTTATTGTCCACTTATTAAGGAATATAGAGATAGTATAATAACCTATGTGATATGTCAAGGTATCCTATTAATGAAAATAACATACCAGACATATTAAGCAAATTTCCTAAATTTGCTTGCAACAGATAAGTGAACCGTTGATATAAATCCAGATATACTGTTGTCAACCCTTTTTTAGGGCCTAGTCCCTAGGCCTTTTGTGTATCCATATGCTCTTGCGGTACCGTCCACAGGAAGGCTACATATGGGGTGCACAATCAACTAGCTGCTTCGGCGGCAAAATCTAAAATCTGACGCAGAGTTTGACAGTAGTCCTGTCAAAGTTTATATTTGGTTATGTCTACATCAGCTGGTGATGCAAACTCCCAGAGGTACTTGTATTATTATAATCATAACTAAGCTCTAAGAAGTACTTGTAGCCAAGCAGAAACCTGGAAGTGTCATCAAGGAGTCTGCTGATATTGTTCCAGTCACAGTATTTTGCCTTTTTGTTCTTTACAATAAAATTTGCGTGGAAGACTAGGCTACAAATACAGCTACATATGTTAAGGAGTCTGCTGATTTTGTTGCATGTGTCATAGATGTGCGGCTCCTGTGTGATAGTGATGATAAATGGACTGATTAGTGTCAGTATCCCTCTGTTTCAAGTTAATGAAATTCAGTTGAAGTTCTGTTTTGCAAGATACAAGCAACACATGACCAGACGATACTTATACAAGACTTACCCTATTATATAGAATTTGTAAATCAGGAAACGTTTGAGAAATGTAGAATCTGTTGTCCCTTAACTTTCAGATTTTTATACTCTCAAAATAATTTCTCTATATTCTTTAGGATATTTGATTTTCAGACACTTTAGGTAATATTGTCATTCAGATGGTCGATACTTGTGTTCGCTGCCTTCATGTTAATTTTTTCCCATAGGTCTTATCATCGATGCCTTTGGTGAGCTGAGAGATCAGTTGGAGTCAGTGAAGGAGAACCTGGAGAGCAATTGCTTCATCTGTGGTATAGGCAGTGACTACTTCGATGCTGTTCCGCATGGCTTCGATATGCACGTCCTCAAGGAACATAATTTAGCTAACTACATGTAAGTTTATTGCACTTGTTTAGGTTTTGTTGCTTACATTTGATAACTATTTCAGAAACCAGTTCAAACTGGACTAGCATAGTGTTGGGTGGCTGTGGTAATGGGATAGTAATCCAACCGTGCCCATTACAAATATACCCAAGAGCAGCATTAATTTCTAATTTGGATTAAGCAAGTTCCCAGAGCGCTACCGCATCCGCATTTCCTGTGCTAGTCGGTATAGGAATGAATGGGTTGGCTCTTAAACACAGTTCTAGCCTAACATAATTATTACCTTTCCTGAGAGTTTGACAGTTGTGGAAAATTTTGGATTTTCTTAAATTCAGCATGTGTAAATTTGAATAATACAATAATTGTGTGATAAAATATTATGCTGATTTGGCCATTTCGAGTAAGGGGGGTGTAGAACAGCTGCTGGGGGATACCAGTGAAAAGCCATGTTGAATTTAATGTGTGAGCACTGGTCTTAATTGTGCAATGTAATTTGGCGTTTTCCGAGGCCAAATTGGTGTATACTGGTCTCAATTCGTAATTTAGAAATTGCTGACACGTTCCTGCTGAAGACTCGGGACAGGAAATTTATGGGACCTCAAGAATTGCATGTGGATGGCCGAAAATAAATGCGGACATCACTCACAGAGAAGTGCATCATAGTCTTTGCATTTAGATCACTAGCTGGCCAGTGTAGGGTCTAGGTGTTCAGCAGGTGTTGTGGTGTGATCCATCTACAGTAATTAAATGGTAAGTGTTAATACCAATTATATTTGTTGTTCCCAGCAAGCTTAATCCTGTACAGTCCACACAACTTTAATTACCAGAGTAGCTGGTAATTAATATTATTATAATTTAATATTATAATTATTAACTTAATGTCAGGTCTAGCTTTTTGTGAAAGTGGAGAGGAAGTGGGCATTCGAAGGAGTTGCAGTTCAGCGACCTACTGTGACTAAGTTTCACTTATCTCACCCAAATTACTTGCAGGCAATAATTCAGGTAATGCCCTGTAAACCTCCTGCAGGTAATTTACAAGGTGAGCATGTGTGTCAGCGTGCCTCGTTGTGCTCCGGGTTTTCTCGTGTTTTCACGGTCGCTCTTACGTGCTAGAACTTTAATTTGTGCCATCAATCCTATACGATACATCCCTCTAGCGCCTGGAACCAATCTTGAGCGGAAAACATTATATACTGAGTCAAAAAAAGGAGAATTAGTGTGCACTACCTAGCAGAGTTTACTGCCAGAGGGGAATCATAGGCCTGTGTTCCGTGTGCAAAATAATAATAATAGAACTTTTCTTTGTCAGAGGAAAGAAAGTCTCACTGATAACATTGTGTATACACAGTGTATAGTGTATACTACAGTGGCTCCCTAGTATATAGATGATAAAGGCTAAAGTGTCATTTGAAAATAGGTGAATTTGTAAATGAAGTGATAAGCCTATAGAGGCAGGTGCCAGAAGTCGCCAGAAACTTACCACAGAGGTCAGCTGTTTTAATAATCTTCCTGGCCTGCTAGTGTACACGCATATAATCTAGTGATACCAGTGAATAGCAGAATACAGTGTTGTAGTAGCAACTAACCAGTATTATAATGGTACTTAGTGGAGTGGAGTGACTTTCATTAGTTTCTTTTTTCTTGAAATACCAGACGTTACTGTGAATGTCATATAACCTGTAGTTACCAGCGGTCGCAATATACACAACGAGAAGCAATTATTACTACAGAAAAAGCGTCCTTCCTCCAAAATTTCCACCAGTCAACTATAGTGATAATATAGCATTTATTGTGGTGGAGACGAAAAAAACCTAGAAAAGCTAGATACAGCTATTGATAAACAAGGGTTGAGGCTCGACCGTTCGTCATTGGAGGAGCTGCCAGCAGTCACCGGTTCTTCAACACGCAAGTTATACTTTTGTATCAGTCAAATCACATATTACTCGGGTATATAATTTCTAGGAGATCCTTCATGTGTTAGCCCAAATCACCGACCAGTATGTTTTAAATAAGTGACCCACTGATCAGATCAGACTGGTTCTGAACCCTCGACTGGTCCGAACCCTCGACTGGTCCGAACCCTTGACTGGTTTCAAACGGATTCGTTGGACAATAAAGCAGACTGTAAACGGATGGGGTTGTAGGCGCCTTTATCAAACACAAACAATAAATATAAATCAGGAACGTACATGGTAAGCTGTCCAATATACAAGTACAGTTAGAAATAGAAATACAAATAGCTAGAGCTTCATTTAAGGAGGTTATTAATAGAGTATTCAAGAGGTTGCTAGTAGAATTACAGTAAATCAACCATTCAAATCATTATGAAGCTCTGTGTAGTCTGCAGTCAATCAATCAATTTTTGTGGAAATTGGTGTCATGCCCCTTGTGCAGATATCCAAGAACTAGCTACAAGCAGTATTAAAACAGGGAAGTGTTTTTGGGTATGCCCAAATGAGATAAATCTGTGGACTAAAATCACAAGGGTATTAAAAGAGGATAACATCAAAGCTGCTTTCATAGAAAACCTGGAAGCTTTCTACAACAGATGGGAACATAAAAAGTCTGGGCTGAATGGTACTGCCCTTGATACTGGCCATGTAGTCAGAAACTGTAAGGCTGGAGGTGATGTCCTGGTAGTCAGTAAATGTGGGGCTGATAGTGCTGTCTTGGGAGACAGTAATGGTGAAGCTGGAGGTGCTGTCCTGGGAGACAGTAATGGTGAAGCTGGAGGTGCTGTCCTGGGAGACAGTAATGGTGAAGCTGGAGGTGCTGTCCTGGGAGACAGTAATGGTGAAGCTGGAGATTTTGTCCAGGTAGTCGGGAATTATACGCAGGAAGGAATACATATAAATGACCTCATAGGGGACAGGAGCCGTAGTGGGGAAACAAGTGTAGTCAAAGATAAGATAAAACCAATATTGCAAACTAGAAATACCACAGGAAATAGCAAACAAGAGGACTCCACTAGCAATAGTGAGGATATATTACCAAAAACAACTGGTGGGAGCTCCATTGTTGGTGCTAGGGAGGATAGGAATAAGACAGGTAAACATGCACCAACAGGGAATACAGTCACAGAAACCCAAGGCAAACGGAAACCAAGCCTGTGCACATACTATGCACTTGGTATCTGCAGACATGGGAAATCTGGAAAAACAGACGGGACGTGCAACTATGACCACCCTAGAAAATGCCGTGCCCATATGACAACAGGAAAATGCAAACTCCCTTCCTGTAAGCTTTTTCACCCTGAAATGTGTACCTCTTCAGTACAGGAAAGACTGTGCTATAACTTAAATTGCCAGGCACACCATCTAAAGGGGACAAAAAGATACAAAACATCCAGGCCATGGGAAAACCTAGGTAGCCACAGCCACTCAAGAGGGAGAGGTTTTTTAGTGCCAGGAAGGAAAAAAAACTGGCAGGAAATGGCAGAAATCGTACACCAAATCCAGTCATTCCTGGAGTGGAACCACAGTCGATGGCCTCCACTCCAAACCAACAGATACAGATACTAATGCCGGAAAAAATCCCCCCCCCCCAGTACCAACAATACCACCAGTCCGATGACATTCTTCTTTGCAAATATACAGGGTCTAAAGCCAGCAACAAACAACAAAATACCTTTCATCCGTGGACTGCTTGCAGAGGCAAAGGCAATGTTCGCGGCTTTCACTGAGACCCACATAAAGGATCACTTGGACAACGAAATATGGATCCCAGGTTACAACCTATACAGATGTGACAGAGTGAACAGGCAAAAGGGGGGGATGGTTGGCCTGTACATTGCAGAGTCACTTGTTTGCACAGAACTGCTTAATGCCTCAAATGATGTAGTGGAAGTTTTAGCAGTAAAGATCGAGAACCAAAACCTAGTCATTGTGGTAGTCTACAAGCCTCCGGATGCAACATCCCAGCAATTCCAGGAACAGCTGTTAAAAATTGACCACTGTCTGGAAAATCTTCCAGCTCCTGCACCCAACATCTTGCTCCTGGGGGATTTCAACTTAAGGCACCTAAAATGGAGGAATATAGCAAATAATATTGTTGCAGTAATAGCACCAGGAGGCAGCTCTGATGAAAACTCACACTCACACGAGCTTTTAAATCTCTGCACAAAATTCAATTTAAACCAGCAAATAATAGAGCCTACTAGACTGGAGAATACACTAGACCTCATCTTCACTAACAATGATGATCTGATAAGAAATGTCACCATATCAAAAACAATATACTCAGATCACAACATAATTGAGGTTCAGACATGTATGCGCGGAGCCCCAGACCGACATAATGAGATTAGTCACGAGGGAGCATTCACCAAATTCAACTTCAATAACAAAAACATAAAGTGGGACCAAGTAAACCAAGTCCTAACCGATATAAGCTGGGAAGATATACTAAGCAACACAGACCCCAACTTATGCCTAGAACAGATTAACTTGGTGGCACTCGATGTATGCACAAGGCTTATTCCTCTAAGAAAAAGGAGGAGTAGATGTAAAATAGAAAGAGACAGGCGCTCCCTTTACAGGCGACGGAAAAGAATAACAGAGCGGCTAAAAGAGGTCAATATATCTGAAATGCGTAGGGAGACACTGGTCAGAGAAATAGCAAGCATCGAACTTAAGCTAAATGAATCTTATAGGAGTCAGGAATCGCGGGAAGAACTAAAAGCCATAAATGAAATCGAAAGAAACCCAAAGTATTTCTTCTCCTATGCCAAATCAAAGTCGAGAACAACGTCCAGTATTGGGCCCCTACTTAAACAAGATGGGTCCTACACAGATGACAGCAAGGAAATGAGTGAGCTACTCAAGTCCCAATATGACTCAGTTTTTAGCAAGCCGCTAACCAGACTGAGAGTCGAAGATCAAAATGAATTTTTTATGGGAGAGCCACAGAATTTGGTTAACACAAGCCTATCCGATGTTATCCTGACGCCAAATGACTTCGAACAGGCGATAAATGACATGCCCATGCACTCTGCCCCAGGGCCAGACTCATGGAACTCCGTGTTCATCAAGAACTGCAAGAAGCCCCTATCACGAGCCTTTACCATCCTATGGAGAGGGAGCATGGACACGGGGGTCGTCCCACAGTTACTAAAAACAACAGACATAGCCCCACTCCACAAAGGGGGGCAGTAAAGCAACAGCAAAGAACTACAGACCGATAGCACTAACATCCCATATCATAAAAATCTTTGCAAGGGTCCTAAGAAGCAAGATCACCACCCATCTAGAAACCCATCAGTTACACAACCCAGGGCAACATGGGTTTAGAACAGGTCGCTTCTGTCTGTCTCAACTATTGGATCACTACGACAAGGTCCTAGATGCACTAGAAGACAAAAAGAATGCAGATGTAATATATACAGACTTTGCAAAAGCCTTCGACAAGTGTGATCATGGCGTAATAGCGCACAAAATGCGTGCTAAAGGAATAACAGGAAAAGTCGGTCGATGGATCTATAATTTCCTCACTAACAGAACACAGAGTAGTAGTCAACAGAGTAAAGTCCGAGGCAGCTACGGTGAAAAGCTCTGTTCCACAAGGCACAGTACTCGCTCCCATCTTGTTCCTCATCCTCATATCTGACATAGACAAGGATGTCAGCCACAGCACTGTGTCTTCCTTTGCAGATGACACCCGAATCTGCATGACAGTGTCTTCCATTGCAGACACTGCAAGGCTCCAGGCAGACATCAACCAAATCTTTCAGTGGGCTGCAGAAAACAATATGAAGTTCAACGATGAGAAATTTCAATTACTCAGATATGGTAAACACGAGGAAATTAAATCTTCATCAGAGTACAAAACAAATTCTGGTCACAAAATAGAGCGAAACACCAACGTCAAAGACCTGGGAGTGATCATGTCGGAGGATCTCACCTTCAAGGACCATAACATTGTATCAATCGCATCTGCTAGAAAAATGACAGGATGGATAATGAGAACCTTCAAAACTAGGGAGGCCAAGCCCATGATGACACTCTTCAGGTCACTTGTTCTATCTAGGCTGGAATATTGCTGCACACTAACAGCACCTTTCAAGGCAGGTGAAATTGCTGACCTAGAAAATGTACAGAGAACCTTCACGGCGCGCATAACGGAGATAAAACACCTCAATTACTGGGAGCGCTTGAGGTTCCTAAACCTGTATTCCCTGGAACGCAGGCGGGAGAGATACATGATTATATACACCTGGAAAATCCTAGAGGGACTAGTACCGAACTTGCACACGAAAATCACTCACTACGAAAGCAAAAGACTTGGCAGACGATGCAACATCCCCCCAATGAAAAGCAGGGGTGTCACTAGCACGTTAAGAGACCATACAATAAGTGTCAGGGGCCCGAGACTGTTCAACTGCCTCCCAGCATACATAAGGGGGATTACCAACAGACCCCTGGCAGTCTTCAAGCTGGCACTGGACAAGCACCTAAAGTCGGTTCCTGACCAGCCGGGCTGTGGCTCGTACGTTGGTTTGCATGCAGCCAGCAGTAACAGCCTGCTTGATCAGGCTCTGATCCACCAGGAGGCCTGGTCACAGACCGGGCCGCGGGGGCGTTGACCCCCGGAACTCTCTCCAGGTAAACTCCAGGTAATAATAATTTTCACAGCAGTGGTTTGAAAACAAATGATATATTATACTGGACTCTTGTCACTTTAATCTCTTATAATTCATATGCCTGCACAAAAACAATACTCTAACACAATTTCTTCCCACAATTTGTTTTTCTGTAGTGGGAGGCGCATATATATTCAATGATAAACCTCTGAGAAACGAGTAATCAATGTTTTACACCATTTTTTTATATTTCATGTTACTGCTCTCACTTGTTTCCTCTGTATTAAATAATAGCATTATTAATCAGCATTAGGTGTAGTTGGTATCTAAGAGATGGTTGGGAGTAGAAAGTGAGCTGTCACCTTTTCTCTCAGGTTCTTCTTGATGCATCTGATCAACAAAGATGAAACAGAGTACACTGGACAGGAGACGTACGTGTGGAATATGTATCAGCAAAGGTGTTGGGACTTCTTCCCTGTTGGCGACTGCTTCAGGAAGCAATACGAGGAGGAGCTGTCTGGTGGAGGGTCCGCCAGCTGAGCTGCTGCTTTCTCAATGCTCCTTTACTTCATATATAACTTTTTCCAGTTCAACTATATGGTGTTGGATTTACCCATTAAAAATATTTATTGATATAATTGATCACGTAAATAAAAATAGGGAGATAATTTCATCATAGTGGCAAATAAAAACCACGATTGAATATTCCACTGCTGTCATGCGGCTATGCCTGGCAGTTATTTGCAGGTGTCAGTCTTATTTATCTGAAGTGAATAAAATCAGCTAGTTTGTTCAGCGAGCTCAAATATATTCATGTATATATTCACCAGCAGAAATAACCATAACTTAATTCAAAGATTAAATAGATATTGAAATGATTTTGCACTTGAATTAGTTATATATCGAAGACAATTGCAGTTAGTCTCAAGAGTGATATGTATAAAAAAATTTTAGTTAAGCACTACAAAGATTTTGTAAGAAAAAGTGACAAACTAATTCTTTAGATTTTTCTAGGCAGAAATAAGTGTTGCAAATTATACATATGCCTTCGTTTCATTCTTGATTAATAAATTATTTATTAATCTATTATCAATCCTTGTGAATCAGTTAGTGTGTGATTAGAGAAAATAAAGAATGTTCTTAAGGCAATGATACTTCCGTATTAAGAGCATGGTTAACTAACATATTCCACATTTAAAGTATCCCCCAAGTTCGTGAAGTGGTTCATTTTGTCAGTAATTTATTGTATTTCTTGAGCGTGTATATGGGCTAAGTGGTGTGAGGCATGTATGGTAATTTAAAATGTACCACTGTACCTAAGATGGTGCTGTACTCTTAACACTCGAAACCATGGCTCCCAACATGGCTCTCAACACTGTCAACAATACCATAGCCCTAGAATGGTACAATGCATCAAAATAGTACCATGACCCTAAAACGGTACCCCCTCTCTCCCTCCCCCCATTCCAACCGCTTGCAATAGGTAAATCCACTGTTAGTGATACCTCTCCACTTTTTATTATTTTCGTGGAAACTAACAAATCATAATTTAATGTGGCCTTAATAGTAAATACTGTGAATACTATTTGTTATCACTGTACATTTTAGTTTGTGTTTTCTAAGTCTATGTGCTGTTATATTTATGCATTACCGGCGTTCAAGATGGTGGTCATTTGGGATCCTCCTATGTTACCTTGTACTGCACATGTTATTAGGCCACAGTAGCTTGGGAAGGATGCCGCTATCACCTCGGCCCCAGGAGCTTTGAAAGCATAGGCCAGAAGTTGCAAAAACCAAGGCCACAAGCAAGCAAGATTCGATATATCAGGCCATCGTCTCAGTAAGCCTACTAATCAGTTATTGTAAATAGTGAAGCATGTGGCATTACAGCTTTCCGGAGCAGCATTTGAGATGCTGCCCTGGAGGGTTCTCTCTCAAGTGTGTTTGTATATATATATATATATATATATATATATATATATATATATATATATATATATATATATATATATATATATATAATATGTGTGTGTGCTGAGAATTTACTTTCTTCCCAATTTTAGGGTTTAAAGCATCTTTAACTGATAGATCCAGTTTACCCAAAGACCGGTGTTAATGACCTCAAGTAATCGAAGCTACTAAAGCGGAAAGAAGTAAAATCTTCCCATTTCACATGCTGTGATTCTCCACCCACCTCTCTAGGCTTTGTCTTCTGAGATCAGTTAACTTTAAACTTGTGGCCTTGCCTGGGCTCACAGGCTATGACACTTCTTTCTGCCATCAACTACAGTAGGCTATAGATGGTAGGTTTTCCGAGAATGTCAGTTATTGCCGTAGAGAATAAATTTCAATAAAACAATTACATTTGTCTATACTGGTTTATGCTTTATTCCTATTACTGCCACGACTCACAACAATTCATATAATATCATGGCCTCAACTGCCTCATGTTGCTTCTCTTGATCAAGAACTATGCTGAGGTGCCCTAGTAATAATTACTTTGTTCTGGTAATATGCTACTCTAATTACTATTATTATATTTATAAGGAAAAGCTAAACCTGTAGGGGTTCTAGACTTGGAAAATAAGAGATAATCAGCTTTTACTCAAGGGAAGGGAAAATTCTGGTTCTCTTAATAAACTTTATTATTATTGCTTTTATTGGGGGTGGGAGCACTAAACCTGTAGGGATCATACAGGTCCAGATGAATGGGCGGCTATCATATTCAATCCAAGGAAAGGGAGAGCAGCTCCATTTCCTTGAATGAGGAGCCCTTCACTTGCATGAAGGCAGTGTAACTGGACCAACTTGGAGATCATGGAAGGTGAAGGAAACGTATATGTATATGATCTAACACCGGTATACCAGAGTGAAACTGAGGATAATGGGTAAGAGGAAAATGGTCCCACCAGATGACTCAAGTGAAACAGGTAGACTTGGAAAAAATGAATGTTTAGAAGATACAATACAGTGTAAGCAGAAGTGATACAGGTAATGAGACACTCGTGCAGCACTTGGGTATTCTTACTGAGGGAACTTCACCAAGCAGTCGCTTCCTCAGTCCAAATACAGAGAAGAATGACCCACGAAATCGTAATAACACAACTGCAAACAAATCACGGTATGGGTGGGGTTAGAACCCGTGGCAAGTGAGTCGTAAAACTCCAGACCAGTGTGTAAGCCACTGGGCCAACTGACTACAATAAGAGTCATCCAACTAGGTATATTTATACACTACAGGGAGGTTAGCATGGGCCCCACTGTGACCACAAATGATTTTTTTACAGCTGAATCCCCCATGACCGGCCCAATACCAAGCCACGATTACCAGACGGAGAGTTGAGACTCCATGCACTGATTAACATACACAAGTTTGGCACTTCACTTGAAACGTAAGTACTTTAATTAAGAAGCTTTCAGTGCTATTAAGTTGCATCCCTCCCGGGGATTAAGTGCCCAGAAAGGGGCAATTTCTTCAATTTTACACCATTTTCAACAAAATCAAATCAAATAGCCCCAAACAAACACTGTAGGCATTCCATTACGTTCATGGAGAAGCAGTAAACCTGCAGGGGTTATACAGCACATGGGAGACAATCAGGTTGCATCCAAGGGTATTATTATAATCAAAACCAATTACTAAATCCATCATCCAAATGGAGCACAAGTTCAATTTTATCAATCTAGAACCCCTTCACTAGCAAATGTTGCAGTTGGAAGGCAATGTGAATTGTGACGTGAGCACACTTCTGGAAAGACAGCAGCTGAATAAATGAAGGTGAATGTATTTTTCTTTGGGTCACCCTGCCTTGGTAGGTCATTGAGGTATGTTACGCCCTTTGTTCACAATTTAAGAAGGGTCATTTGATTAATGTGTAATTTCGGCTTTTTCACTTAATATTATATTATTGGTTGCTTTATTCGTAGCTAAAATAAAGGTGCTTTGCTTTATAATATTATCTAGATATAAATTATTTATGTTGTCTGATAGGATGTTTTATAAACTTGCAGTGTTTAGTATTCTTATGCTGAATTACCTTGTGGTCGTTTGTGCCTCACAAACTGTCACTCATTTCGAGGTGACGTCGAGCAAGGTAATTTTGCGCCTGGTAGTTCATTCTCACCTCTGGTTGAGAAAGCACCCACCTAAGGAACTCTCTCATACTCTCCCTTTAAAAACTCCAGGAGAACCTCTGGACCGCGTTCTCTCAGTTTGAGCGAGAGAGTGTTGAATTACGTCTGTTGGAAATACTTGGTGGATTACGCCTGTGTAGTTATCCACTATGTGAAGCAGTTTGCCAAAGAGACTTAACCCGCTGAAGTCTCGTGGTAGTCTCTAACCAGTTCTAACTGTAGTGAATTTATGTGTATAACTGATTAATGAGTGTAATAAGTGTAATAAGTTCACTATTTTGCCATTATATTCCAAAGCTCATTTATTTGATTACCACTTTATTGTTCACCACAACTTATATTAGTCCCTTTTATATTATAATTTTATATTATAATTCTAACTTTAAAGAATTACCCTTAAAGTACTACCTACTATCATATTCCCAAGCTCCATTTTTTTGATCATCACTTTATTTTTTCACCACAAATTATTTTAGTCCCTTTTATATTGTCTCCTTTATTTTGGCTTTAAAAAACTACGTTAGCTCATTATTTTTACATTTGTTAAATAATTCAGGTGCTATTTTTTAGCTTTAGAATATTTACTTTGTTTTATACTTAATTCTAACTATAGATTCACTACAAATCTTATGATTACAACTTGTGCATTGATCCTGATACCAACCTCTTATTGAATGACTTAAATGAATCAAACAGTTACTGTAATTACTACACAGCAGAACAATCAAAGGCACTTCTCAGAGCCAACAAAAACATAACTGTCTTTAACTACAATATCAGATCTTTAAGCAAGCATTACGATGACCTCATAGCATTACTAAATTCCTTGCATGCCAATATGTCCATCATTACACTAACTGAAACCTGGCTAAAGCCTGATACTACAGATGTCTATGCCATTCCTGGTTACACAGCCATACACAACTGTAGGACAGATCAACAAGGGGGTGGCACAGCTATATACTACTCAGACCAACTAGAATGTATCACTAATACTTGCACAAGGGATGAACATGGGGAATATATAATAGCTAAATTCAAATCCAAATACCTACAAAAACCTCTCACATTGATAAACATCTACAGAGTTCCACAGTCAAACATTAGCCAATTTAGTCAAAACCTAGGAAGTATGATAACTGATGCACGCATGAACAAAAATCACTTACTACTCTCAGGTGACTTCAATATAAATCTCCTGCAAGACCAGGACCCACACGTAACTGAATTCACAAACACAATGAGTAACTGCATGTTGCTACCAACAGTAACAAAACCTACAAGAGTTACAGAGACTAGTGTTTCCCTACTTGACCTCTGGACCAACACCATATCCCCTTTAAAATCAGGCATAATTACAGATAATACCACAGACCACTACCCTACTTTCCTCATAACAACTCTTGGTAAATTACCTCAAGACACTACTAAAATCACCTTCAGACTTCACAATGAGGCAGCCATTAATAACTTCACAACAGCAGTAACAAACATTGACTGGCACACTGAGCTAGAAATCTATACAGATATTGACGAATGTATTAATAATTTTCTAAAAAAGACCCAATACCTCTATAACAAGCACTGCCCTAAAAAAAACTAAACAGATGACAGCTAAGAGACTGAACAGTCCCTGGCTAACACCCAGCATTCTCAAATCCATAAATACAAAACACCGATATGAAAAACAGTACAGAATGGGTCACATAACCAGAGACCAAACAAAACGTTACTCGTCAATCCTAACCAGCCTGATAAGAAAAGCAAAAAAATTGTATTATGAGAACAGATTATCCAACTTACGAGGTGATATAAAAAAGACCTGGAAAACCCTATCAGAAATTCTGGGAACAAAAAAGATATCACGAAATAGCGAAATAAAATTAGCAAAATCAGATGAATCCCAACTCCCACCAACAGAAACAGCAAACAGACTCAATGATTTCTTCTCCACTATAGGACAAAACCTTGCCAATAAAATCACAAGCTCAGATACCCCATCAAATGACTACCTCACTGGCAACTACCCGAACACACTGTTCCTAGCTCCGACTAATCCATACGAAGTCTCCCTTATTATCAACGCACTGAAAAACAAGGCAGGAGATTTAAATACCTTACCACCCTTTATATACAAAAAAGTGTCACAAGTGCTATCACCAATCACTGCAACAGTCTTTAACAAATCCATTGAATCCTCCACCTTCCCTACAGTTCTCAAAATAGCAAGGGTCACCCCGATCCATAAAGGAGGAGACCAGAGTTGAATAACTATAGGCCAATATCCAATTTACACCCTCTCTCAAAAATCTTCGAAAAATTAATTCATAAACGAATCTACTCCTACCTCATCTCCCAAAACATACTCAACCCCTGCGAGTTTGGATTCAGGCCTAATAAAAATACTAATGATGCTATTATACACATGCTAGAACATATATACACTGCAATAGAGAAAAAAGAAGTCCCACTGGGGATCTTCATTGACTTACGTAAAGCTTTTGATACAGTTGACCATGACTTGCTCCACGTAAAATTGTCACACTATGGTATAAGAGGGCACTCCCTCAACTACCTCAAGTCATACCTCGGCAACAGAAGCCAATATGTGTACGCAAATGGGGCAAGCTCTTCCGCACAAGCAATTACAGTTGGTGTCCCACAGGTTAGTGTCCTTGACCCTCTTCTCTTTCTCCTATACATAAATGACCTACCAAATGCTTCGCAATTACTCAAACCCACACTATTTGCAGATGACACTACATACGTCTTCTCTCACCCGAGCCCAGTCACGCTAGCCAATACTGTAAATACCGAATTACAGAAAATATCTACCTGGATGAGGACTAACAAACTTACACTAAACATTGACAAAACCTACTTCATACAGTTTGGTAACAGAGCTACAGATGTCCCTCTTAACATAATGATAAACGGATCACCTATCACAAAGCTAACAGAGGGAAAATTCTTAGGAATCCACCTTGATAATAGACTCAAATTTCATACACATATACAACAAATTTCTAAGAAAATTTCCAAGACTGTAGGCATACTATCGAAGATACGGTACTATGCTCTACAGTCAGCCCTCCTGGCCCTATATCACTCTCTTATTTACCCCTATCTCACCTATGGAATTTGTGCATGGGGCTCAACAACAATTAACCATCTCAGACCACTAATTACCCAACAAAAGGCTGCAGTTAGAATGATAACAAATTCTCACTACAGGCAACACACTCCACCAATATTCAAAACACTCAACCTACTCACCATACAAAACATCCATACTTATTACTGCACCTATTACATACATAGAACACTTAACTCTGATATTAGCCCTCCCCTCAAACATCTCCTTGCCAACCTCAACAGAACACATGACCATAACACAAGGCACAGATCACTCTTTGATGTTCCTCGTGTCCATCTCACACTATGCAAAAACTCGATGCACATAAAAGGCCCTAAAATCTGGAATTCATTACCTGTAAATATAAAAGAAACACTACCTGTTTATAAATTCACTTACTCACCCAAAACCAAATAAATACTGAATAACTGAACCTTATAAATTGTATATCTTAAATGTTTCTCACAATTATATCACATAAATGTTAAACCTAAAACCCAATCTAACTTTATTATTTTTTAAATACACTACCTAACATAATACTCCATTCGACTGAATGTACTGCAATGCATGCAACCATATGACCTGTCTTTGTAATACTCATTTGTGCTTTATAGTTATCTGTTTACAATAATGTTTTATCACTGATTTCATCATTGCTTAGTTAATCTTAAGTTAATTTTAAGCCAGCCCGTAATGCTATGCATATAAGTGGCTTTGGCATGCTGCTCTTACCTGTATTTTTTTTGTACCTCTGTATGTATGCTCAAATTACTAAATAAAAAAAAAATAAAAAAAAATGAGGGAGTAAAGGAACCTCATACTGTACTTCATTCGCTGTGGCTAAAGCTCCCGCTTCACACACGGAGGGCCCGGGTTCGATTCCCGGCGGGTGGAAACATTCGACACGTTTCCTTACACCTGTTGTCCTGTTCACCTAGCAGCACATAGGTACCTGGGTGTTAGTCGACTGGTGTGGGTCGCATCCTGGGGGACAAGATTAAGGACCCCAATGGAAATAAGTTAGACAGTCCTCGATGACGCACTGACTTTCTTGGGTTATCCTGGGTGGCTAACCCTCCGGGGTTAAAAATCCGAACGAAATCTTATCTTATTTTATCTTATCTTACTGTTTGTTGATTATGAAAGTATAGTGACTGTATATATGTGTTAAAGGAAAGGTATACCTGATTTTTTCATGACCCACCTATAATTAAGGTGGTCTTATCAATTATTAAATTTACTAAGTAAATCAGGAAGCTTAGTATTATACTTAATAGAAACTGGATAAAGCATTATCTAGAACTTATTCGCCTTGTATATATACCTGAAAAGAGAGACCTGGGTAGGGCTTCTGCTGTTACTGTTGGGTCTCCACCCACTAAGAGGGACTCGGTACGTAACAAGGTACAATACTAATAATACAAAATATTTTATTTAAAAAAAAAACAAGTGATACAAATGATACACAACATTTTGTACAGACTTTGAGACAAAAATTACTGACTGTTAAACAGGAGTCTGGAGTAATTTTAATTTAGTAAAAAAAAAAGTGTTGACAAGGTGAATTATTATTATAATCAAAAAGAAGCGCTAAGCCACAAGGGCTATACAGCGTGACAAGGTGAAAAAATTCTTATACACATGTGAGATTTTATTACTGGATAGGCAACCCTCCGTACATTTGTATCGGGTTCAGTAACATGATACCCTCAGGAAGACATCAACAGCCTCAGAGTTTGTGAAAACTTCCGATTTACTCCAAACACATTCATTAAAAAATTGAGTACAGAATGCCATGGACACAATCAATGACTTACGAGAAAAGACCCCTAAATGTGAATTTTCTCCAGCTACAGAAATACTAATTTTGTAAAGACCAGCCTAAGTAACTATATATCGAACTTCTGAAATAATGGACTAAACATACTGAATAAATTTATTTTTCACTCGTTTTATTTTCAATGTTTATTTGAAGTAAATTTAAATTATATTAGATATACAGTAGAATACTTCAATTTTTTTCTATTTAACATTTTGATTTACTGTAATCTGACAACCCTCTCCATTACTCTTATGTTAAGAGTCTTCTACTGTTTAGGCTTGATAATATTGAATACATTTAATTAAATTTAAACTGATAATATGACATGTAAATCATTTATTTATGTGAAGAGACAGGCAGATGAACTTAAACCACGTTAACTGTCAAAGCTCCATGATAAATAAGATTAACTAACTTAAAAAGAATCATTCATAGCTCAGAAGTAACAATAGCTACCTAATGATTATTATCTGCTCCTTATTTTTACAGGCGAAGAAAGACTTACCAGATAAGTGAAGGACCACTGAACTAAATTGCTGATAATAAGGTGACTCCTTCCCCTCTCAAAGTAGAGGGGAAAATGTAAACATAGTGACTTACCATTTCTCTGCAGCTTACCATAATTCACCCTTTATTTCAAAGAGTAACTTATTAATTACCTTTTATAATATCTGTGGAAAATTGCATTTAACTGAATGCATCATTATGTACATAACAGTAAATGAACACAGATAATTATTATTTAAAGTTAGACAAGTAGGAATTTGGGACACCTAGGTCGCAAAAAATGTCCCCCTTCGATACCTACCACTGTCATATCCACAAGTTGCTCTGATTTGTATCACCAGGAAAGCTGGTAAATATATAAATTTGTGGACTGTATATTAAAAATAATAAATGATTATAGATACACATATATACACATTTACACAACAGAAGGAGAATATATCTCAATCATAACACTCACCAATTTGACTGGAGATTAATGTGTCATACTCAGAAAACCTCACTGTCTATCTATGAAAATAACACTGGCCAGGTTACTACATAAGACTTATCTGAGGTTCCTGGAGCTGTCTTGTCCAGTCGCCTGATATCTCAAGTTATGCAGGAATGCACATCCAACAATTTCGTCTCCTATTTGAGAGGTGTGAGCCGAATTTTAACCTCTAGAACACGAAAAATTCTTCCCATTACACCAACGTTTCTAATCCAAATTCATACAAAATGGCGACTGACTCCCCCAGCCGCAGGTTTCCCATTTTCGATATCACACTTTTTTTAAAAATACAATATAGGGCATCTATTTACCTATAAATTACCGTATTTCCGGAAAATATATACAGTATTTTCCACAATATCTGTGGAAAATTGCATTTATCTGAATGTAACTCATTATGTACATAACAGTAAATGATAACAAACATAATTATTATTTATCAATGTTACATAGACAAGTAGGAATTTGGGACACCTAGGTCGCAAAAAATGTCCCCCTTCGATACCTACCACTGTCATAACCACAAGTTGCTCTGGACCTATTAATTAAATGAAATATACATACACCAGGAATACTGGTAAATATATAAATTTGTGGACTGAATATTAAAAATAACAAATGGTTATATATATACACAATTACATAACAGAAGGAAAATATATCTTAATATCACTCACCAATTTGACTGGAGATTAATGAGTATTATACCCAGAAAACCTCACTGTTTAAATTTATGAAATTACTGGCCAGAATTAAACATAAACAGACTTATCTGAGGTTCCTGGAGCTGTCTTGTCCAGTCGCCTGATACTCAAATTATGCAGGAATGCACATCCAACAATTTCGCCTCCTATTTGAGAGGTGTCAGCCCAATTTTAACCTCTAGAGCACGAAAAATTCTTCCCATTATATTAACGTTGTATCCAATTCAAAACCAAGATGGCGAGACTCGTCTGCGCAGATGCAGGCTTTCCGTTTTCTATGGCATAAATATTATTAAATACAGTATGGCCATCTATTTACATATAAATACTGAATTTCTGGAAAATATATACAGTATTTTCCACAATATCCATACTTTAATACATCAGTCAATATTCAATTGTTAGTGTCAGAATATTCCATTAACATTCTAAACAACTGAGTTATTACTTAGAATTTGTAATGATAAAACCACTGGATGGCAAAACGTCTACAATAAAGATACCCAGATGTTGCACATGTCTAAATATCATCTTGTCAGTATTGCATACCATTCTTGTACAACTTGCCAGACACTGCAACATCATGGAATCTTGATTCTGAGGACATGTACATAACCTGCTACTACAACTAACCCATTTCTTTGGGTCTGACCTACTTCCACTGGCGAATCCCTCCTACCAGTGACTATGCCCTCGTCTGCTACACGTCCCTTTCCACCTGGCGTCAGTATATAAACGCCGGCCTCCTTGCCTTTCCTTCAAGAGACCAGACACAGGATTCTGCTTCTGACTCGCCTCGGCAGGTCATAGCAGCTCGCCTTACTTGTCCAGTCTCCCTACGATCCCCGTTGGGGAGGGGAACCTCTACCATCTCCACGATGTCTCATCGTGTGAGAATTAAGCCCAGGTCTGCTATCGTTGACGACACCACGAAGCTCGAGCTTGCAACCTCACTCAACACTTGTCTTCATGCCTAATTCTCCAAGATTACTTCACTGAAAGAAGCCTTCATCGTTAACTTTCTCGATGATGCTGAAGCTGACAAAGTACTTACACCTACAGCCATGAAGACATTAGAAGACCGTGGTTTTACCATCTCCACGTCACCATACATGCGTGCAAAACGCTCTGTGTTCATGAAACGCCTTGACAGGCTAATCACGAACATGTCTATCGAGGAAATTACGTCATCACTTGAAGACCTCAACACTTGGGCCAAGATTGACTGTTGTAAAGATTCCCAACGCTTCCTGGATGTTCAAGGTCACGTTTTTAGACGTTACCATGGCAACCAGAGCACTGTCTGATGGCCTGGCCATCTCTTACTACTTCATCAACCCTCGACAGATTGAGCCTGAACGATTCACTTACATAACACCGTGTTGAACATGTCACTCGTACAGTCACTCTACTACCGAATGCCACGTGAAGAATAAGATATGTTCTTGCACTTCCACTGCTGCTCCCACTTGCATCAACTGTGTGGAAAATTGCATTTATCTGAATGTATCATTATGTACATAACAGTAAATGAACAAAGATAATTATTATTTATCAGTTAGACAAGTAGGAATTTGGGACACCTTGGTCGCAAAAAATGTCCCCCTTCGATACCTACCACTGTCATATCCACAAGTTGCTCTGGACCTATTAATTAAATGAAATATACATCACCAGGAATGCTGGTAAATATATAAATTTGTGGACTGTATATTAAAATTAAAAAATGATTATAGATACACATATACATAACAGAAGGAGAATATCTTAAAAATCACTCACCAATTTAACTGGAGATTAAGTTGTATCATACTCAGAAAACCTCACTGTCTATACATGAAAATAACACCTGGCCAGAGTTATAACATAACAGACTTATCTGAGGTTAATGGAGTTGTCCTGTCCTGTCGCCTAATATCTCAAGTTATGCAGGAATGCACATCCAACAATTTCGCCTCCTATTTGAGAGGTGTCAGCCCAATTTTAACCTCTAGAGCACGAAAATTCCTTCCCATTACACTAACGTTGTATCCAATTCAAATTAACAATGGCGACTCTCCTGCACAGACGCAGCTTCCCGTTTTCTATGACATAAATATTATTAAATACAGTATGGCCATCTATTTACATATAACTACTGTATTTCTGGAAAATATATACAGTATTTTCCACAAACTGTAAGAGTGACCACCATACTCTTGCAACCAAATGTGCAGTGTGCAAGGATATCCTCTCTAAAAAATTGAAAGCAGAAACTAAGAAGTCTACAGGAAACTCTCCTTATGCTGCTATAGCTAAGCTTCAGACGACCACCAACAAGATTCTACAAGCTACTCAGCAACCTCCACCACCCACAGCCTCTCCTCTACCAGACGATATTTCCACAAAATTCTACTACTGCCTGATGTATGCACACATGCAAAATGCAGCTAACCCGGGTTGTTTTAATACAACACCCTGACAAAATCCTCATCAGCACCATTGGGTGCTTACCATCAACCATAAAAGAAAAAGGGGGCATTTCCATCAGAGGTACCCGTATTGCTATAAGGAATCCAAACAAGATCCTAGGATATGAGATCGGCAGATTACTCAACTCTACAACCCACATAACCAAAAAAGTAAACCTAGCAAAAGCCCGCCTTGGCCAACTTTATCGATTCAAAGCAGCTCCTCCCCACATCAAACTACACCTGTACAAGATGATTATCAGACCTCTTCTGGAATACCCCTGCATACCCATGTCGCTCACAACCAAAACCAACATGCTAAAACTCCAAAGAGTCCAAAACAAAGCCCTCTGCTCCATCACAAACACCAGACTCAGAGACACAATCAGATCAGAGGACCTACACATACAACAGAGAATCCCCGCAATCAATGTCCGATTAGACAAACTTACTAAGAGACAACTATATAACATGCAGGAACTCTACGTGCCTGACAGAGAGAATCCCCCCCAACCAGTGAACACAACCGACTATACCATCACCACCCCTCCCCACAGATCCCAAAAAATGACCCTCCAACAAAGTGTTCGACGCTTTATCCACAAGGAGAACTTCCCTCATCCCAAAATCTTAAGCGACCTCCCCGCAGACGAAGAATGGATACCACTGGAACCATTCTATGTCCAGTAACTTGGACTAGCGCTCCCCATCTCTGGGTGACCCACTTCTATCAACCAGCACCTCACAACTGACCTCGCTGTACCTACTACTACAATACAGCAGGACACCACCTCAGTCACTGCCTTGCTGGCCGACTCCAGGTGAGCTACCAACCTCCATCGAATGCCCGGCAACCTTCGCCTGCAGCTATGCCTCCTGACCAACCTCTTGCGAAAAAAAAAAAGGAAAGCAATTATATGTAGTATGCATCCTGCCAATTCAAGGACGTACTAGTATAACACAATATAGCACTGCGAAATTGATGGGCAGGAGGTATACCCTACTCATAAAACCAACCTCTTTATAAATTACTCAATATGCACACACGCATGTTCAAATTACACCAAAGTGGATAGGCCACAACCCTTTTATAACCCCACCTACCCCTCCTCCCTCCCCAACCTTTCCCAACTTCCATCCTTACCCATCCTTCTTCCCCCCTCCCCTCTTACCAAAGCTCTGGTCAGAACCTCAAACCTCGTCTGATTCTGCTTTTGACTCTCGCCTCGGCAGGTCATAGCAGCTCTCCTTACTTGCACAGTCTCCCTACGATCCCCGTTGGGGAAGGGAACCTCTACCATCTCCACGATGTCACATCGTGTGAGAAATCATCCATACCAGACACATCCGCCTGCCTGCGGGACATGGCTGCTCGTACCTTTGTGACTCAGTCTGCCTTTGTTACTCGTTCAGTGAGGAAAAGAGAGTGGAGAATGTGCTTTCTACAGCAATTAAAGTCATTTGTGAAAAGTGGAGTGAGGTACAAAGTTTTGTGGAGAAATATCACCCTAACAAAGCTGTTGCAAGCTGTGTCAGCAACACGTTCAGTGACAATGCCGTGTCCCATTTTAGACAAATCTTAAATGTTCATTTATCCATTTCATTAGTCATTTATATTTCTCTTTTCTGTATGTAAAACTATATTCTCTATAAAATGTATTTTTGCTAATATTTTTGAGTGTCTGGAACGGATTAATTGGATTTACATTATTTATGGGAAATATTACTTCAATTTTCATACAAATTGGTTTTGGGCCGACCTTCTGGAACGGATTAACCCTTTCAGGGTCGGCAGGCCCTCTCCTAAACTTGTTCTCAGGGGTCGGAAATTTTTCAAAAAAAAAATTATTTTTCCTTATAAAATGATATTATTATTATTATAATCAAGGGGAAGCGCTAAACCCGGAGGATTATACAGCACCTGGGGGGGGATGTGGAAGGCATTCAGGCTTAATTCGGGGAACTGGAGCACAGATCCAATTTCCTAAATCAAGAGCCCCTCACCAACATCAAGGAACCTTCCTTGAGGGGGTATAAAATGATAAGAGAATATTTTCCCGATTATACTGATACCAAAAGTATGAACTTTGATGGAAAACTTACGGAATTATGCTCTCGCGAAGTTAGCGGTCTCGATGATGTTTACGCATCGATAATTTCACCCACTTTGAGCCCTATTACCAGTCATTTCCAATGTACCAGACGACAAAAATCATACCTATTTCGCTAGAACTCCATTTTGTCTATCGAATGAGTACAAGAAACCATCCATTTACCGATTTCAACCAACCAATAATGTGGTCAGAAATTGACAGTTTTGCCAATTTCACAAATTTCAAAAGATCCCAATTTCTAAATAGGGTCCATAATAAACAAGACAGACATTCCTGGCACTAAACATTTCCTCTGTTGATTACTCACGTCCCCAGGTGTTGGAACTTATTCGGTCCGAGAAGTCCCAACGGGAAAAAACACACCGTTCGAGGGCCCTTACACCCACCCAAAAACACAAACACACTCACCCAGGTTGGAGGAGGTGGATGGAAGGTACTTCTTAATTTATAGATTTACCCTTCAGGGAAGAAGTAGGTAGTTTATACTGCTAGTACACTAATATTAGGATTATTGAGGCAACTATAGATAATAATAATGTAGACCTAAGACCTTAACATAGGTAGTAATAGGCCGATAATGTAGGCAAACACTAGGTTATGTTAGCCAGGGAGAACTGGCAGCTTAAGTTTGAATGCTGGGGCACGGGGTTTGAGACCGCCATGCTTTCTTCTTAGACTAGACACTATCTGAGCAACACGTGCCGTGATCAGCAGGCGGCGCCCCCCACGTGTCTTCACATATGAGACCTGGGGAAATCTGGTGGAGGCACCTCGACGTACCGTAGATGGCCTCCTCCGTCAGGCACATGCAGTAAGACAAGACCTCCCTTTTTTCTTAGGATCTTGGCCAGCGTCTGGGGAAAATTGCGAGTGAGTTGAGCTGTGGCCTTTGTGCAGCTGGCAGTTCATGACCAGTACATGATTTTGTCTCTTGTCTACCTAGAAGCTAGTGTTCATTTCTGCATAGTTATACTAGGGGATACGCACCCTCTTGGATACAGGAATTTCTGAGGTGCAGGCAGGTCACTAATAACGATTGAATATTGCAGGAATTAAGGCTCCCGGTTGCACGTGGTTTCTGAGGGGAAGTCCAAGGGGCTAAGCTTAGGGAGGTTGAAGACCAGAATAGCTTCTTCATCACCAAGTAAGTTAGTCCTTTAAACGTGCATGCAGGCGAGATTTCTTGCAACATCAGTCATTTATGAAAATCTGTCCTATAAGCCACTTGTGAGGCTGAGGTACCGACCTCAGAGCTCGGTGTCAACAGAGCTTGCCAGGGTAGGCGACTCACTTTGGAGGCAGTCCAGACAAATTTTCACACCAGGCCTCTGCTACATTTTTTTTACTTTCCACTTTGAATTTTTATTCTCAAAAAATAGAAGATTTATGTTATGCAGACTACTGCATTAGTGTAGAAATGGTGTAGCAATGGTATAAATAATATCAGCGCACTTGTGAAAGAATATTACTCACCAGTTGTCGTGTATTGGATGCGTGGCATGATTTGGTTACGTTTGAACTGGCAAAAATCGAACATTTCTGCTACTTTGAGCTCATTTCAAGGTACTTTTCATTGTGAAACCAATCAAAATCATCTCAATTTCCATAAAATGTCTTCCATTCTATAAAATGAGACCAGAAAAACTAGAATACAACGATAGATAGTATACAAAAATACACTGCAAAGTCGCTGTTTTAAACCAAAAACACGGTCGAATTTTTTTTCTCATTATGCACTGTGTGCTGCAGTTTGTTTTTTTATACTGCACACACTTACCACATAGACCCATTCTTTCATATATAGGCCTACCAGCTTTCTCTCGCTAGATTTGAAGGCGCTAGAATTTATGCGTACTAGTATGGCACCAACCCTGAAAGGGTCAAAGACAAAAACTGGGGCTCCACTGATGGACCCTCAGTTATCTGCCGTAATCTGTTACAGAAGGCCGGCCTAAAACCAAAATAGTTGAAAACCGAAATAATATTTCCCATAAGAATTAATGTAAATACAATTAATAGTAGTAGGTTGGTAGACAGCAACCACCCAGGGAGGTACTACCGTCCTGCCAAGTGAGTGTAAAACGAAGCCTGTGATTGTTTTACATGATGGTAGGATTGCTGATGTCTTTTGTCTGTCTCATAAATATGCAAGATTACAGGCATGTCTTGCTACTTCTACTTACACTTAGGTCACACTACACATACATGTACACATTTATTTATACACACTCATCTGAGTTTTCTTTGATTTTATCTTAATAGTTCTTGGTCTTATTAATTTTCCTTTTATATCCATGGGGAAGTGGAATAAGAATCTTTCCTCCGTAAGCCATGCGTGTTGTAAAAGTCAACTAAAATGCCGGGAACAATGGGCTAGTAACCCCTTTTCCTGTAAAGATTACTAAAAAGAATAAGAAGAAGAAAATTGTCAAAGTGGGAAGTCTGAATGTGCGTGGATGTTGTGCAGATGATAAGAAAGAGATGATTGTGGATGTTATGAATGAGAAGAAGCTGGATGTCCTGGCTTTAAGTGAAACAAAGCTGAAGGGGGTGGGAGAGTTTCAGTGGAGAGGAATAAATGGGATTAGGTCAGGGGTTTCAAATAGAGTTAGAGCTAAAGAAGGAGTAGCAATAATGTTGAAGGATAAGCTATGGCAGGAAAAGAGGGACTATAAATGTATTAATTCAAGGATTATGTGGAGTAAAATAAAGATTGGATGTGAAAAGTGGGTTATAATAAGCGTGTATGCACCTGGAGAAGAGAGAAGTGTAGAGGAGAGAGAGAGATTTTGGGAAATGTTGAGTGAATGCGTGGGGAGTTTTGAATCAAGTGTGAGAGTAATGGTGGTTGGGGATTTTAATGCTAAAGTGGGTAAAAATGTTATGGAGGGAGTAGTAGGTAAATTTGGGGTGCCAGGGGTAAATGTAAATGGGGAGCCTTTAATTGAGCTATGTGTAGAAAGAAATTTGGTAATAAGTAATACATATTTTATGAAAAAGAGGATAAATAAATATACAAGGTATGATGTAGCACGTAATGAAAGTAGTTTATTAGATTATGTATTGGTGGATAAAAGGTTGATGGGTAGGCTCCAGGATGTACATGTTTATAGAGGGGCAACTGATATATCGGATCATTATTTAGTTGTAGCTACAGTTAGAGTAAGAGGTAGATGGGAAAAGAGGAAGGTGGCAACAACAAGTAAGAGGGAGGTGAAAGTGTATAAACTAAGGGAGGAGGAAGTTCGGGTGAGATATAAGCGACTATTGGCAGAAAGGTGGGCTAGTGCAAAGATGAGTAGTGGGGGGGTTGAAGAGGGTTGGAATAGTTTTAAAAATGCAGTATTAGAATGTGGGGCAGAAGTTTGTGGTTATAGGAGGGTGGGGGCAGGAGGAAAGAGGAGTGATTGGTGGAATGATGAAGTAAAGGGTGTGATAAAAGAGAAAAAGGTAGCTTATGAGAGGTTTTTACAAAGCAGAAGTGTTATAAGAAGAGCAGAGTATATGGAGAGTAAAAGAAAGGTAAAGAGAGTGGTGAGAGAGTGCAAAAGGAGAGCAGATGATAGAGTGGGAGAGGCACTGTCAAGAAATTTTAATGAAAATAAGAAAAAATTTTGGAGTGAGTTAAACAAGTTAAGAAAGCCTAGGGAAAATATGGATTTGTCAGTTAAAAACAGAGTAGGGGAGTTAGTAGATGGGGAGATGGAGGTATTGGGTAGATGGCGAGAATATTTTGAGGAACTTTTAAATGTTAAGGAAGAAACAGAGGCAGTAATTTCATGCACTGGTCAGGGAGGTATACCATCTTTTAGGAGTGAAGAAGAGCAGAATGTAAGTGTGGGGGAGGTACGTGAGGCATTACGTAAAATGAAAGGGGGTAAAGCAGCTGGAACTGATGGGATCATGACAGAAATGTTAAAAGCAGGGGGGGATATAGTGTTGGAGTGGTTGGTACTTTTGTTTAATAAATGTATGAAAGAGGGGAAGGTACCTAGGGATTGGCAGAGAGCATGTATAGTCCCTTTATATAAAGGGAAAGGGGACAAAAGAGACTGTAAAAATTATAGAGGAATAAGCTTACTGAGTATACCAGGAAAAGTGTACGGTAGGGTTATAATTGAAAGAATTAGAGGTAAGACAGAATGTAGGATTGCGGATGAGCAAGGAGGTTTTAGAGTGGGTAGGGGATGTGTAGATCAGGTGTTTACATTGAAGCATATATGTGAACAGTATTTAGATAAAGATAGGGAAGTTTTTATTGCATTTATGGATTTAGAAAAGGCATATGATAGAGTGGATAGAGGAGCAATGTGGCAGATGTTGCAAGTATATGGAATAGGTGGTAAGTTATTAAATGCTGTAAAGAGTTTTTATGAGGATAGTGAGGCTCAGGTTAGGGTGTGTAGAAGAGAGGGAGACTACTTCCCGGTAAAAGTAGGTCTTAGACAGGGATGTGTAATGTCACCATGGTTGTTTAATATATTTATAGATGGGGTTGTAAAGGAAGTAAATGCTAGGGTGTTTGGGAGAGGGGTGGGATTAAATTATGGGGAATCAAATTCAAAATGGGAATTGACACAGTTACTTTTTGCTGATGATACTGTGCTTATGGGAGATTCTAAAGAAAAATTGCAAAGGTTAGTGGATGAGTTTGGGAATGTGTGTAAAGGTAGAAAGTTGAAAGTGAACATAGAAAAGAGTAAGGTGATGAGGGTGTCAAATGATTTAGATAAAGAAAAATTGGATATCAAATTGGGGAGGAGGAGTATGGAAGAAGTGAATGTTTTCAGATACTTGGGAGTTGACGTGTCGGCGGATGGATTTATGAAGGATGAGGTTAATCATAGAATTGATGAGGGAAAAAAGGTGAGTGGTGCGTTGAGGTATATGTGGAGTCAAAAAACGTTATCTATGGAGGCAAAGAAGGGAATGTATGAAAGTATAGTAGTACCAACACTCTTATATGGGTGTGAAGCTTGGGTGGTAAATGCAGCAGCGAGGAGACGGTTGGAGGCAGCGGAGATGTCCTGTTTAAGGGCAATGTGTGGTGTAAATATTATGCAGAAAATTCGGAGTGTGGAAATTAGGAGAAGGTGTGGAGTTAATAAAAGTATTAGTCAGAGGGCAGAAGAGGGGTTGTTGAGGTGGTTTGGTCATTTAGAGAGAATGGATCACAGTAGAATGACATGGAAAGCATATAAATCTATAGGGGAAGGAAGGCGGGGTAGGGGTCGTCCTCGAAAGGGTTGGAGAGAGGGGGTAAAGGAGGTTTTGTGGGTAAGGGGCTTGGACTTCCAGCAAGCGTGCGTGAGCGTGTTAGATAGGAGTGAATGGAGACGAATGGTACTTGGGACCTGACGATCTGTTGGAGTGTGAGCAGGGTAATATTTAGTGAAGGGATTCAGGGAAACCGGTTATTTTCATATAGTCGGACTTGAGTCCTGGAAATGGGAAGTACAATGCCTGCACTTTAAAGGAGGGGTTTGGGATATTGGCAGTTTGGAGGGATATGTTGTGTATCTTTATATGTTTATGCTTCTAGACTGTTGTATTCTGAGCACCTCTGCAAAAACAGTGATAATGTGCGAGTGTGGTGAAAGTGTTGAATGATGATGAAAGTATTTTCTTTTTGGGGATTTTCTTTCTTTTTTGGGTCACCCTGCCTCGGTGGGAGACGGCCGACTTGTTGAAAAAAAAAAAAAAAAAAAAAAAAAAAAAAAAACAATTAATCCATTCCAGACACCCAAAAATATTCACAAAAAATTATTTTTGCAAAGGTTATAGTTTTACATACACAAAACAATGAGAACTAAATAAAATAAATACATGAATAATTAAATCACTATTACATACCTTTATTGAAGACTTTTGTTGGCTTATGGAAGATAGGGAGGAGAGAGGGAGGGTTTATTGTTTGGAAGGGGAATCCCCCTCCATGAGGACTTCATGTATCAAAGCCCTCTCTGGGGTTACTTCCCTTTGTCTTTTACTGCCACTAGGACCAGCTTGAGTCACTGGACTCCTGTTGCACAAAAAATCTGTCCAGAGGGGCTTGTTTCTGGTATACGTATCTTTTAAGATTTCCCTGAAGTAGAACAAGGTTTTGTCACTGAACATGTTGCAGATATGGCTTGTTTCAGCTTGGTCAGGGTGATCTTTCTCCACAAAAACTTGCACCCTACTCCACATTGCACAAATCTCCTTAATCTCTGAAGAAGGCACCTCCTTCCCTCCCTCTTCCTCCTCCTCTGAAGCAAGTTCCTCAGCTGTGATCTGTTGCTGTTCCAGATGAAGCTCTTGCAGCTCTTAAGTGGTTAGCTTTTCACCGTGGTCCTCCACCAACTCTTCCACATCCTCGTCACTAACCTCCAACCCTATGAACTTTTCCAAAGACAATAGATTCCACAACAGGCGTAGGGTCTTCAGGGTCATCCCTAAACCCTTCAAAATCCCTCTTGGATGCAATCTGGCCACAATTTTCTTCAAGCAGAGCTCAAAGTCCTGGAAGTCACTCCCTGCCAAGCCTTACCTATAAGGCTTCCTTGATTTCTACTTTCTTTGCCAGGATAGAAGTGATTGTTGATTTGTTTTTCCCATACATCCTGGCAAGTTCCAGCACCCACACACCACTCTCATATTTTTCAAAAACTTCTTTCTTAAATTTCATCATGTTCTTCACTTTCTTTACCAAAGGAATTTTACTAGGAACTTTTTGGGGGGACCATGGTTACTTATTTCGCAGTTGCACTTAATCAGTAACCACGAAAAAAATGGATTATAGCGAAGTGTTTGGATGAATGAGCAGCAGCTTCCTCATTCACCCAGAGACACAGCCAGACTGATGCACAAGCGGCTGGTGCAGCAGGTTGACACGTCCCATACAGCCGACAAGCGAAATAATGGCCAATAAAGAAGCCGAAAAAATGGCTGATAACAGAGTTGGCTGATAAGCGGAACGGCCAATAACTGAGGGTCCACTGTATATACTAATGTGCCTGAGCTCAGTGAATTAACCAGCTCATTTTATTTACATTACAGAAAAATAATGGCACCTCTTGATAACTGCCAGTTGTACCCACCATGCATCCATCATCATATGTCAATAGTGTTACTTGTTTAGTACACTTGTATAGATAGATCCCAGCTACTTTATAGATATGCTCCCTTGCTAGCCATGACATCACAGGACCCTCACATGTGAGCTGTAGGCCACAGCTGTCATTCTCAGTTTCCTGCTAGGCTAGATTGAAGGCTCTTAAATTACATTCACTTGTTAGACGAAGAATGAGGGGAGACATGATCGAAGTGTATAAGTGGAAGATAAGTATTAATAAAGGGGATATTAATAAGGTCTTGAGGATATCTCTCCAAGAGAGAACCTGCAGTAATGGATTTAAATTAGACAAGTTTAGATTTAGAAAGGACATAGGAAAGTATTGGTTTGGAAATAGGATAGTTGATGAGTGGAACAGTCTACCTAGTTGGGTTATTGAGGCTAGGACTTTAGGTAGCTTCAAATTTAGGTTGGATAAATATATGAGTGGGACGGGTTGGATTTGAGTGGGACTTGCAAATGAGTGGATAGAGTTATCAGACCTTATTTCTTGGGGAGCATTGAAAATTGGGTTGGGCAAATGTTTTGTTAGTGGGATGGATTGTAAAGGACCTGCCAAGTGTGGGCCAACAGGCCTGCTGCAGTGATCCTCCTTTCTTATGTTCTTATGCATAGCAGACTTGACAAGTAGGCCTGGGCTCCCCTCAAGACTCTTAATTATACACCTTCAAGACATCCAATATGTATTTCTTATTCCAGTATCTCCTGACGAACCCCCACGACACACAGAAGTTAACAATAAACTGCTATAGTAAAGAAGGGTCAAGCAGGAAGCAGCACAAGATACAGACCTTCCACCAGACAGGTCCTCCTAAAGTAGTCACTGATGGTTAAAAAGTACAACAGCACTGGAGATTCATATTCCACATATGTTTTGTGCCCAGTGTACTATTAGGTGCATTTAGAACCTGAAAGAAAGTGTAACAAATTTTCACCTCCCTTTAAGCTCACAAGTGACACCAGTTACATAATACCCTTATATAATACAAGAAATAAACTACAGTAGTAACACTAAATATAAAAATGTCCCTTGCTTGATACAGATTTGATTCATTCTGATTTGGTATTATGTGATGCCCTATTTCTACCAGTAAATCCTTATATGTGGTTTACAGTTACCACATGTGATCGGCATGGTTTGCAAAGAGCATTCAAGACTTTTATTATGCATAATTATGTATGGTCTGATTGGATTTAATATAAATGCCAGGGACCTGGAAAACATCTTCACCATAGAGCAAAGGATATTTGCACTCATTTCTCAAAGCTTTCCCATTTAAAACTCAGCACCTTTAGTTTTTTAAATAAAGAAAAACAAACTACAGAATGTGGATGAATTGGAAAAACTGTTAAGTCATATGCTGTATAGTCCTTGTGGCTTAGCGCTTCTTTTTGATTATAATAATAATGTTAAGTCATATGAAATAAAAAATCAGAGCAACATAGAACCCAGTACAGTAAATCCCTACTTTAATGGATTTCAGAAATATGGGACAAAATCCACCAGGTCAAGTAATTCAGAAATGACAGACAAAGCCCTGGTGATTACAGAATTGTCCATCATTCTTACAATAACAGCATAATCTTATCTCTAGCCACTGTGATCATTGTTATGAACCACTTATTCTCTCTTACTAGTCTGTTTAGTCAAGCATTTACTGTACCATGTGTCATTCTCTTTCAACTCATTGTGAAATTAGTTAAGTCTCCTTTCCCATCAACCCTATAACATTCTTGTATCCAGTAAGGGACTTACTTTTAGATTAACTTTGAACTTTTCCAGAAGGCTATCACAGTGCAGGAGCTGTGTAATGTAGGGTCAAGCCAATAGTCAAACTTCATTTTTTTTTTTTTAGGACCAATCTCTCACACACATTGTTGGGCTGGCTGGGAAAAACACATAAAACAATCATATTTATTCCATAAAAAATGTACAATGAATATAGCAATGAAAATATAAGTATTACTGAGAACAGACTTAATATAGTTCTGATATTACCTTTAATGCATGTTTTAATGAAAGCCCTTTGTAAGGCAAAGCATTTCAAGTATATTGATCTAATACAGCCTCTCCTCACTTAATGACAGAGTTCCGTTCCTAAGACCACGTCAGTAAACGAATTCGTCGCTAAGTGAGGAGCATACTATGATGGTAGTGGGTTTGTGCTAACCATCTTTGATATTCTTTTAATGTCACCTTTGTACCATTTATAACATTTCTGGTATATTTTTAAATGTTTATACAGCAATGTACTGTATACTGTAATAATCAGAATAGACAAAAATCAGCTCTGATACACATTAGGTATGCATACTGGTCAGAGAGCCTGTCGTAAGTCAGTCATCGGTAAACAAGTACGTTGCTAAGTGAGAAGAGGCTGTGGGGAGGGGGGATGGAAGGCATTCAGGCTCAATTCGGGGAACTGGAGCACAGATCCAATTCCCTAGATCAAGAGTCCCTCACTAGTGTCAAGGAACCTCCCTTGAGGGGATAAATTTAAATAGAAAGCTGTACTTGAAAAGATCTGCACAAATTTAAGGGGAAATATGTTGTGCCACAGGATTTTTCCCCTTCACCTCATGGCCGGGAGCAGCTATTGTCTTATTGGGGGAGGCCTAGTCTCACTCTTACTGTAAACAGACTCCCATACTGTGATTGGTTGAATGGGGTTTAAAGCCTATTGACTAAACTAGGGTGATTAAGGGTATGCATAACCTTCTCACCACCAGACAAGAATACTCTGGTTTGGTTTATTAAGGTTTGTCAGGAAAAAGGACAAATGTTTCCTGATGTGGGTCTTATTAATATGATCTGGCACTGGACCTTTTGGTCATCTGACAGAGGCCTTCTGCTGGCTTACCAGTCCACCCCTTTAAAAATTATGGTCACAGTTATAACCATTTGCTAAGAATATTCTTGATAAGTAACCCAGGCTGTAACCTGAAGAGAACATCACTTAGATCACAACAGCTCAATGAAATAAAAATCACAAAGGACCGAGTAGAAAACCAAGGAGGGCGGGCTAAAAGACTTGTTTTGAAGCAGCATTATTTTTACAATTTTTATTATGAGGTCTTTGAGGGGTGAGGCCCACAAACCCTCCCCCCTCCCCCCTCCTCCCTCCCCCCTCCCCCCTCCTCCCTCCCCCCTCCCCCCTCCTCCCTCCCCCCTCCCCCCTCCCCAGCACTGCCCCCTGCATGGAGAACTTAACATTACACTGGGAGGTGTATTTTTCTCAGTGTGTGTATGCTGAGAGCTTAAGCTCCCCCAGCACATGGATGCTGGAGGTGCCATGAAAAATAAGCATGAAAGTCCAGGCAATTTGAAAAATATCAAGATATTAGATAAACTTAAAAGTGATGTACATGTGATGATGATGGTGTGAGCCTTTTGTCTTGATAAAGCATCAGTTCATAGAATTGAGATAAGATAAGATTTTGTTCGGATTTTTAACCCCGGAGGGTTAGCCACCCAGGATAACCCAAGAAAGTCAGTGCGTCATCGAGGACTGTCTAACTTATTTCCATTAGGGTCCTCAATCTTGTCCCCCAGGATGTGGCCCACACCAGTCGACTAACACCCAGGTACCTATTTGCTGCTAGGTGAACAGGACAACAGGTGTAAGGAAACGTGTCAAAATGTTTCCACCCGCCGGGAATCGAACCCAGGCCCTCCGTGTGTGAAGCGGGAGCTTTAGCCACCAAGCCACTGGCCACCGGGAATAGAAGATGAGAACTTGTTCAGTAAGTAACTTTAGGTTGTGGCTATACATCACACCAGCTAAATAAAACAAAAATTAGTGAGCAGATTGAGTAGAAAATCAAAAGAAGTGTACTACTGTACTTAATTTCCTCACAATCAGGAAAATGTCCTGTAGTGCTAGAAAATAGTGTTATGATATAGGAAAGCTTGAACAAACCTGATTAGTGCTACCTGGTTGCACAATTTCAAATTATCCAATTAACTGCATAATATTAAATTTACCATAGTGGTGAAAGTGTATCTGCTATCATGCTGCTGCCAGGAATTTCACAGTATAACTGGAGGAAATTATTTTTGAGGGTAGCTATAAACCACAGCAAGTGTTTAATGCTGAAGAGGCAAGTGTTTATTGGAAGATGTCATCTAGAATCTACAGCAGTCAACAAGAGAAAAATGTACCCAGATTCAAGGCAATGAAAGGCTATTTAAGCTTGCTTCGGTGCAGTAACGAATCAGTGTTAATATCATACATCGAGTTAATATGTTAATATCGTAAATGCAGCTGATGAATATGGCCAATGTGTATTTGCACAATTTATAATTAATAATACAATCCAGTAAGAATTAGTGCAATTTACAATATACCCAACACAAACACTCAAAGCTTCAGAGAAAACCTAAGAAGAAAAGCAACAAACTTTATAAAAAATTACTTGATAATTAAAAGAAAACCACAGAACGGGCAGGGACTGAACCCATGGAAAGTGAGTCCTTAAACAAGTAAAAGTAACTTAAACATAAATCTCTGCCAAATGAATAACCCCACAAATGACTGATTTCCTAGATGGTATATATTCATGGCTCCTGATGCCATCATTCACTGAACCCACTAGAATCACTGAAACATCTGCTTCTGTCCTCAATCATATCTAGACCAATATAGCAGCCCTCTGAAGTACAGGAATAATTATAAACAGGGCAAAGGCACACCCTACTTTCCTAATGAAAAAATTCAAGAGGCCACTGAAAACCAAACAAAGTACTTTTAGACTCCATAATGATACTTCACTTAACAAATTTAGGGAAACCAATAAACTAATTGGGAAAGGGAGCCAACATCAAACAGGATGTAAATTATAGAGAAGAAAACTTTCTTAATTTTGTATTACTAAACATCACTATGGCCTACACTGACCACAAAAGATGAAACAAATAATAGCAAAAAGGCAAAATAATCCATAGTTCACAAAAAGCTTGCTTAGATCAATTGACAAGAAACACGATGATGAGAAAAAGTATCAATTAGGTCTCATTTCCAAGGAAATAGTAGATACTATGCAAACCTTACAAGTATTAATAGAAAATCCAAACAAATACAGTGGTACACTGAGTTTCATACAGCTCCCAACTCGAACAGTTATGTAAGTGTATTGTAAGTGCTTTTGTAAGTGTATATTTTGGGGGGTCTGAAATGGACTAATCTAATTTACATTATTCCTTATGGGAACAAATTCGTTCTGGAACGGCACTCGAACATCCTTCTGGAGCGAATTATGGCCGAAACTCGGGGTACCACTGTATTCTACTAGACCTAACAGTTCCAAAGGAAATTAAAAAAAGAACTTGGTTAACACTCTCTCAAATTCTAGGTTCAAAAAAGTCTCCAACAAACAAATAATTCTAAGGCAAATGAACCCTCCTTTAACTTGTGATACTAAAGGATACCTAAAGAAGCTTCCTGGGGTCAACACCCCCATGGCCCAATCCCAGAAGAGGGACTTCTGAAAGATCAATGCCTGATCAACCAGGTTATTACTGCTCACTGCATACTGCATAACGGAGATAAAACACCTCAATTACTGGGAGCGCTTGAGGTTCCTAAACCTCAAGCGGCGGGAGAGATACATGATTATATACACCTGGAAAATCCTAGAGGGACTAGTACCGAACTTGCACATGAAAATCACTCACTACGAAAGCAAAAGACTTGGCAGACGATGCAACATCCCCCCAATGAAAAGCAGGGGTGTCACTAGCACGTTAAGAGACCATACAATAAGTGTCAGGGGCCCGAGACTGTTCAACTGCCTCCCAGCATACATAAGGGGGATTACCAACAGACCCCTGGCAGTCTTCAAGCTGGCACTGGACAAGCACCTAAAGTCGGTTCCTGACCAGCCGGGCTGTGGCTCGTACGTTGGTTTGCGTGCAGCCAGCAGCAACAGTCTGGTTGATCAGGCTCTGATCCACCAGGAGGCCTGGTCACAGACCGGGCCACGGGGGCGTTGACCCCCGGAACTCTCTCCAGGTAAACTCCAGGTGAACAGTCCAACATACAAACCACAGCCTGGCTAGTTCAGAACTGATTTCAGGAACTTGTCCAGTTTCCTCTTGAAGACAGCCAGAGGTTTCTTGATATATACCTTATGCATAAAGGCAGGGTGTTGAAGAGTCAAGAGACCTTTGGAGGCATTGCACTGTCTGCCAAGTCTCTTTGCCTTATGGAGTGATTTCAGTGTTCAGGTTTGGAGCTAGTCCCTCCAGGATTTTCCAGGTGTAGATTAAGTGCCTTTCTTACCTATGTTCCAGTTGAAGGGACTTCAAGTGGAACATAGGTTCAGATGCTGGCTGAGTGTATACAGGCAGTGAATCTTGCCTGCCTTGAAGGGAACCACTATGAAGTAGTATTTTAACTTGGAGAGAACAAGTGATTTGAAGAGTATCATCAGTGGCTCAGCATCTCATCTTGAAAGTTCTGGCTATTCACTCTACCATTTTTCATGTGGTAGCACTGGAAGCATTGTTACAATCCTTGTATGTTAGATCTTCTGACATCATTAATTACACATGGGACTTTCACTACTGAATAATTTGAGTTTGTCCTGTATTCTGTTAGTATTCATTTTCTCCATTCTTCCATAGTGGAGCAACTGCAACTTGTCCTTTTCAAACATCATATTGTTGTCTGAGGCCCATTGGAAGACTCAACTGATGTCTGCCTGAAAATTTAGTCTTTGATGGATGCCACTCTGAGATTCTGGTGTCACCAGCAAATGATATTACAGTGCTATGATTTACGTCATCAGTATCAGATATAAGAATAAGAAACAAGTGAGGCGAGTACTGTGCCTTGAGAAACAGACCTTTTCAGTCTCCAACTTTACTCTTTTTATTACTACTCTTTGGGTTCTATTGTTAACAAGGTAAATATCCATCTGCCCAGTTCTCTGGTTGTTCCTTTTGAACACAGTTTGTACACAATCACACAATGGTTCCATTTGCAATATCAGCATACACTATATCAGCATTTACCTTGTCTTGTGCAAATGTGATACCAACAATACAATAATGTACAAAAAACCTGTATGTGTACAAGTATTATCTCCAGGTATTGTATTACTTTTCAGCAAATCATTTGAGGAACAAGCCTTTCCAGCTGCTCTCAAGAGAGCCAGGATAAACCCATCCATAAAGGTGGTGATTCAACTGATGTTAAATAACTACACATCAGTTTCTCAAAAATATTTAAGAAACTATACACAATATAATATACAGCCTCTCCTCACTTAACGAAGTTCTGTTCCTAAGACCAAGTTATTAAACGAATTTGTCACTAAGTGAGGAGCATATTATAATGGTAGTGAGTTTGCGTCAACCATCTTTGATAGTGTTTTAATGTCACCTTTCCATCATTTATAACATTTATGATATATTTTTAAATGTTTATACAGTAGTGTACTGTATATTGAAATAAACAGAATAGAGGAAATCAGCTCTAATATGCATTGTTTAGGTATGAATACTGGTCAGAGAGCCCTTCGTAAGTCCAAGGCGTCGGTCGGTAAATGAGTATGTCACTAAGTGAGGGGAGGTTGTACTACCTCTTGGCAATTTGAGTTCAGACTGAAGAAAGGTACTAATGATACAATAAGAATGCTCAACACTGTTCATTCAGCACTTTAGAGAAATAAATACAGTAGAACCCCCATATCCATGGTTTCAGTTATCCACGGTTTACTGTGGCCTAAAAATAACCCTTAATTATGCTTAATAATGGCCCTAAAGTGCAAAAGTAATGATGCTGGCAGTTCTTCAAAGCCTAAGAGAAGCTGTGAAATGCTTCCCATCAGTAAAAGAGTGCTAATTCTAGGCTTATTTTGCATAATTTATCAATTAAACTTTATCATAGGTACATACGTAAATGAAAAAATGACTTATATATAAGGTTTGCTGCTATCCACGGTTTCAGGTATCCACAGTAGGTCTTGGAACATATCCCCTGCAGATACAGGGAAGGGGGGGCTAATGTATATCCTATTTGACTTTTCCTTGATCTAAGATAGGCCTTTGATGCTGTTGACCACAGCGTACTCCTACTTAAACTTAATCCCTATGGACTCAGAATTCACAGTCATACTGTACTTCTAATCCTACCTCTGTAAGAGACGTGTAACCATAAATGACACCTTGAATAATACCTGATAGCAGTCTGGGCCGTCATCTTTTTCTCATCTATATGAGTGACCTACCTAACACCACCCAGTATCCAAAACATGTACCCTTTGCTGACAGCACAACTTATTTAATATTAGGTCCAGGTGCCAATAAACGAGTAAATAGCGAACTTAAGTCCACACATGGATGATTACTAACACAGTCACCCTTAATATTGAAAAAGACATTCCATATATTTTTGAGAACACACCATGTCTGCAACTAGACATTAGAATCAATAATATTCAAATAGCACAGAAAGAGGAGTTATTTATGTATTGTGCCTTTTTTTTTTCTTCATGATACAGAACTTGCTCAATCTCTGGAGACAGAATTAACTTAGTTAAATTCCTCCCAACCAACATCACCAACTCTTCAAGTCCAAGGTAAGTAAGCTAATTAGATTTAGATTTTGCCACCAAAGTGGCTAGTTTATTGTGCACCCCATATCCATCCTGTGGACAGTAGTGCAAGAGCATATGGATACACAAAAGCCCTAGGAACTAGGCCCCAAAAGGGTTAACAGATGTACATATGTTTTTTTTTATCTACATATCTACAGTTCACTTATCTGTTACAAGCAAATTTAGAAAATTTGCTTAGTATATCTGGTATCTTATTTTCATTAATAAGATATCTTGACATGTCACATAGGTTATTACATTGTCTGTCTCTGTATTCCTCAATAAGTGGACAATTAAGCACGTAGTGTTCAAGACAGTGACCATATGCCTGATCACATAATTTGCATTTAGTTTGATCATCATCTGTGTGTCTCCCAAACTGCCATAAGTACTTGTAACCAAGCCTAAGCCTGGCCACTACAACATCAGTCAATCTGTTCACATTGCAAGTTGCTCCATAAACATACTTATCTACGTTCATGTTATCATAGTGGGTTATAGATCTACTCAGGCTTCTAACTGCATTCCTATAACAATCATTTTCATTATTTACTTCTCTCCTAATATTATTCCTAATGCTAGACACAGATATACCAAAGTTATATTCTACATTCTCCTTCTGGGTACTCTTCTTGGCTAACATATCAACTTTATCATGAAGGAATAATCCAATGTGTGATGGGATCCACAGCAATTGTACATTAATTCCTTTGTCCCTGATTTTTGAGTATCTGTACCTGGCTTCTCCAATGAGCATGTTGTTGGAGTCATTATGTGAGACAAGAGCCTTCAATGATGACATAGAATCAGTAATGATGGTAGAGTCCAGCTCAGTGTCATAGGTTAGCTTTAGCACCATTAGGATTGCAAACAATTCAGTTTGCAGTGTAGATGCCCAGTTGTTAATTCTTATGCCTAACTCAACAAATTTATTATTGTTCTTAACTAGGGAGGTGGCAACAAAAGCAGATGCAGCCCTCCCAGAAGACTCCTGTTTAGATCCATCAGTGTATATAACTTGTGATAACTTATTACTACCAGCTAGGCAAGAAATTTCTTCTTGAGCAGTTTAGGTACAGGAACACAGTGTAAATTTCATAGGATAACCCAAAAAAAGTCAAAGTGACTTATTTCCACTGGGGTGCTCGGCTCAATAAAAGTTACACTTCTGGGGTCTTGGAATGAATTACCTACCATACAACCGTGTATTTTGGGGTTTGAGTTAAGACAGTTTTGAGCTACGATAAGTCTTCTGAAACAGATTAATACCATGAGTCAAAGGACCACTGCATTGTATTTCAAATATTTACATCTTATACATCTTACTTCATCCAACTACAATTACATTATTTTTTTAGAAATAAATCACCTAAAAAATATTTTTTTTTAGCATTTTGGGGTCTCAGGAACATAACCCTCTTCCCCCCTCCCCTACTGTTCCTTAATTTGTCTACTCAATTAATATTAAATAGTCACACAAACTTGTCACTTTATACTAGGTTTTAACACTAATTTCTGTTGCATAGGTAAGGACCAGATTAGGGGTGTGCCAAAGTGTCGGTATCAGTGATATTGGCTAATTCTGGTATCGGCCTAAAACTGAGTATCGGTATCAGTATCTGCTGATTTTGATGGTATCTTTGTTGGTGCTGGTTAGTTAGTACTGGTGGCTAAAGCTCTCGCTTCACACACGGAGGGCCCGGGTTCGATTCCCAGCAGGGTGGAAACATTTTGACGTGTTTCCATACACCTGTTGTCATGTTCACCTAGCAGCAAATAGATACCTGGGTGTTAGTCGACTGGTGTGGGTCGCATCCTGGGGGACAAGATTGAGGACCCCAATGGAAATAAGTTAGACAGTCCTTGATGACGCACTGACTTTCTTGCATTATTCTGGGTGACTAACCCTCCGGGGTTAAAAATCCGAACGAAATTCTATCTTATCTCATCTCTTATCTCTGAGTATTAGTATCAGCTGATTTTGATGGTATCTTTATTGGTGCTGGTTAGTTAGTACTGGTGTGTATTGGCTAATTTTAATGGTATTGGTCTAAAACTAAAGTACAGCCTCTCCCCACTTAACGACTGAGTTCCATTCCTAAGACCACATCGGTAAACAAATTCATCGCTAAGTGAGGAGCATACTATAATGGTAGTGGGTTTGTGTTAACCATCTTTGATGTTGTTTTAATGTCACCTTTGCACCATTTATAACATATCTGGTATATTTTTTAATGTTTACAGTATTGTACTGTATATTGTAATAAACAGAATAGAGGAAATCAGCTCTAATATACTACATTATTTAGGTGCGTACTGGTCAGAGAGCCCGTCGAAAGTCCGAGTTGTCGGTAAACAAGTGCATCGCTGAGTGAGGAGAGGCTGTATCTGTAGTGACAAAAATTTTGGCATTGTCCTGAAGTGCTCTGCTTAACTATAGGCTTTCTACATGCAGAGCTAAATGTCACCTATCTCTGTATAAACATTGCATCATGATGAAATAAAATATTATTATTATTAGCCTTAGATTAAACTGTTAGAATGTTAATATAACATATGATATGAAGAGAGATTAATTTTGACTATACGCATTAACAATAAGACTTAAGTGGTGGAAGAATAATGGCAACAATAATGCATGGGTTGTATAGCACTTACATCATACTTTGAAGTTTTTAACAATATTATTGAAGCAGTTGAAAGATGGGAAACTCTTTGGGCCTTTCACTGAGTGGAATTTCTAAACAGGTTGAGTCAAATAAGTGGCCTGTGGCCTGGTAGGCAAAGCTCTTGCTTCACACGCTGAGTGTCTGTGGATTTATTCCTGGCAAAGGTGAAAACTTTGGGCATGCTTCCTTACATCTGTTGTTCCATTCGCCTAGCAAAAATTAGGTACTATACCTGCATGTTAGTCCACTGGTGTGGGTTGCATCCTGGAAGACAAGATTGAGGACCCCAATGGAAATAAGACAGATAGTCCCTCTATGATGCACTGCCTTTCTTGGATTATCCTGAATGGCTAACCCTCTGGGGTTAAAAATCTGAATGACTTCTTATTTCTTATGTACTTATATATACAAGAGATGCTGGTTTCTTGCAGTGTGTCTGTGTTTTTTAATAAAGACATCCTTTGGATAGTCATTTACTAACAATACTGCAAAGCTGCTTTTCTTTATATTAGTGAGGTATGTTCACATTGTTTCATGCTTTGCTTTTCAGCAACTTTATTACTGAAATAACTTTGCTGCAATAGATGAGGGTAGGTAGTGTCTTTTGGTAGTTACCATTGGAGTAATCTCTATCTTGGGTAGGGAAGCTGGGATTTTGCTGGCCAGGTTTGTTCCTGGAGTTGAGAAGAATTCATTTAGTTTGGTTATAGTTTTAATTATTAGGATTCATATGGTGAAAACTTCTTAGAATTTAGCAAATTTAGGTGTGCATAATACATAGGTGTCTTTTCCGAGTGATTAGCAGGGAAGGTTCATGTGGTTTAGTTAGGAAAACCTCTTCGGATTTACTAAATTTACTTGTGCTCAATAGAGTAGCTTCTGTTTTCCAAGTGTTTTTTTATATCTCCTACTATCTGATCAAGTCTGCTGACATAATATGTACACTTATTCTGATTTCCTTATAAGTCTGGAATGTATTAGAGTATATTGTCTCTTCATTTCAAGAGCTAAGGGTTATCTTATGGACCAATATTAAGTGTTCAAGTTAGGAGAGAAGTCAAAACAGGAATAAGGAAAGCCAAAAAAGAGTATGAAATTAATGTTCAAGATAAGCAAAGACCAACCCAAAGGGTTTATTTTGGGTATATAGGAATAAGATTAAGGAAACCATAGACCTACATGTAATTCAAGCTAACTCATTGTTAGTGACAAAGAAATATGAATTATTTTTAACACTTAATTCCTCACTCTGTTTATATACAAGATTATTAAAATGAAATCCCAGAAATCAGTAAACATACAGATCATGATGAAAATAAATTATGCAAGATCAAGGCTTTGAAGATGTTTGCAAGGGTTCTAAAGGAATACAACTAAGATCTAGCTAGTGTCCTCAACAGATAACTACAGCTTTGCATTATACTGAATAAGCAGAAAATGGGAAATGTGATAGTATACATATTTACAAAGCGGCAGATGAGTCCTTTGCTTTAACTTATAAACCAGTCAGAATACGTAATCTCAATTGTGGTAAAGTTAATAGAATTAATAACTCCCTGTAATACTGTAAGAACGTTTATTTAGGTATAAGTACATGTAAGTACAATTATCAAACATACTAAAAATTACATAGCATAACCCATAAAAAGTCAGTGACTTATTTCCACTGGGGGTAATAATGTATGGGGTAATTTTGTCTTCAAGAAGTGAAATAAAGTGGTGGTCAATGTTTTGTTCTGAAATGAATGTAATATTGAAACAATGATGAATGAATAGTTCCAGAGAGGGGACACAGAAACAAGGGGTCACAATTGGAAGCTGAAGATTCAGACAAGTCAAAGGGATGTTAGGAAGTATTTCTTCAGTCATATTATTATTATTATAATCAAAAAGAAGCGCTAAGCCACAAGTTCTTCAGTCATAGAGTCGTCAGGAAGTGGAATAGCCTAGCAAGTGATGTAGTGGAGGCAGGAACCATACATAGCATTAAGACGATGTATGACAAAGCTCAGGAAGCAGAGAGCGAGAGAGGGCCTAGTAGCGATCAGTGAAGAGGCGGGGCCAGGAGCTGAGTCTCCACCCCTGCAACCACAATTAGGTGAGTATACACACACACATGGGCCAGGAGCTGAGTCTCCACCCCTGCAACCACAATTAGGTGAGTATACACACACACACACGGGCCAGGAGCTGAGTCTCCACCCCTGCAACCACAATTAGGTGAGTATACACACACACACACACACACACACACACACAACAAACACATACACACACAACACAACAAACACACACACAACACACACACACACACACACACACACACACACACACACACACACACAACACACACACACACACACACACACACACACACACACACACACACACACACACACACACACACACACACACACACACACACACACACACACACACACGAGGTGTCAGAGTGGGCACCTGTGACCAGCGGGGTCCCGCAGGGGTCAGTCCTAGGACCAGTGCTGTTTCTGGTATTTGTGAACGACATGACGGAAGGAATAGACTCTGAGGTGTTGACGTGAAGTTGATGAGAAGAATTCACTCGATCGAAGACCAGGCAGAACTACAAAGGGATCTGGACAGGCTGCAGACCTGGTCCAGCAATTGGCTCCTGGAGTTCAATCCCACCAAGTGCAAAGTCATGAAGATTGGGGAAGGGCAAAGAAGACTGCAGACGGAGTACAGTCTAGGGGGCCAGAGACTACAAACCTCACTCAAGGAAAAAGATCTTGGGGTGAGTATAACACCAGGCACATCTCCTGAAGCGCACATCAACCAAATAACTGCTGCAGCATATGGGCGCCTGGCAAACCTCAGAACAGCATTCCGACATCTTAATAAGGAATCATTCAGGACCATGTACACCGTGTACGTTAGGCCCATATTGGAGTATGCGGCACCAGTTTGGAACCCACACCTAGCCAAGCACGTGAAGAAACTAGAGAAAGTGCAAAGGTTTGCAACAAGACTAGTCCCAGAGCTAAGAGGTATGTCCTACGAGGAGAGGTTAAGGGAAATCAACCTGACGACACTGGAGGACAGGAGAGATAGGGGGGACATGATAACGACATACAAAATACTGAGAGGAATTGACAAGGTGGACAAAGACAGGATGTTCCAGAGATTGGACACAGTAACAAGGGGACACAGTTGGAAGCTGAAGACACAGATGAATCACAAGGATGTTAGGAAGTATTTCTTCAGCCACAGAGTAGTTAGTAAGTGGAATAGTTTGGGAAGCGATGTAGTGGAGGGAGGATCCATACATAGCTTTAAGCAGAGGTATGATAAAGCTCATGGCTCAGGGAGAGTGACCTAGTAGCGATCAGTGAAGAGGCGGGGCCAGGAGCTCGGACTCGACCCCCGCAACCTCAACTAGGTGAGTACAACTAGGTGAGTACACACACGCACACACACACACACACACACACACACACACACACACACACACACACACACACACACACACACACACACACACACACACACACACACACGCACACACACATGCATATACAACAGGCCTAGTGTCTAATCGACATGTGCCTAGGACAAAATGGTAACTGACACACACACCCTCCACCACTTGACCTGTTTGGAACCCGCACTTGATAAAGCACGTCAAGAAACTAGAGAAAGTACAAAGGTTTGCAACAAGGTTAGTTCCAGAGCTAAGGGGAATGTCCTATGAAGAAAGACTAAGGGAAATCGGCCTGACGACACTGGAGGACAGGAGGGTCAGGGGAGACATGATAACGACATATAAAATACTGCGTGGAATAGACAAGGTGGACAAGGACAGGATGTTCCAGGGAGGGGACACAGAAACAAGAGGCCACAATTGGAAGTTGAAGACACAAATGAGTCAGAGAGATAGTAGGAAGTATTTCTTCAGTCATAGAGTTGAAAGGCAGTGGAATAGCCTAGAAAATGACGTAGTGGAGGCAGGAACCATACACAGTTTTAAGACGAGGTTTGATAAAGCTCAAGGAGCGGGGAGAGAGAGGGCCTAGTAGCAACCGGTGAAGAGGCGGGGCCAGGAGCTAGGACTCGACCCCTGCAACCACAAATAGGTGAGTACAAATAGGTGAGTACTTGACACAAACACGTACCCCCCCTCCCCTAACCACCTCTCCCCCTTCCCTAACCACCTCACCTTAGCCACCTACCCCTCCCCCAAACCACTTATTCCCTCCCCAAACCATCTAACCCCCCAACTACCTCCCTCCCTCCAATAACAATCCTCCCCCTCCCCCATAACCATCCATCCCCTCTCTCTTTCAAACACGTACTCCCCCCTCCCCTAACCACCTAACCCTAGCCACCTACCCCTCCCCCAAACCATCTAACCCCCTCCCCCAACTATCTCTACCCCACCAATAACCATCCTCCCCCTCCCCCACAACCATCCATCCCCTCTCCTCCTAACCATCTATTCCCCTCCCCCTAACCACCCGTCCCCCCTTCTGTGGAGCAACGGGGGAACCTAGAACCAGGATGAGGACGAATCTGGGAGGGAGGAATGGGAGGCAGAGCTCAAAAAAAAAGGAGGAAGACTGGGGAAGGGGACTAGATGAGCTGGAAAGGAAGATGGAAGAGAGGTTAGCAGCAGAATGCAGAAGGTGGAAGCAACAGGCCACAGCAGCAGAAATCAAGATAGAGAGATTAGAAGAGGAGCTGAGACATCTGAAACAGCACAGAGACAAAGATATTACAGAAGTAGCATCGGCAATGGCTACATCAGACACAGACAACAGGTCTGAAGGGAGCATTGAAGCTAAACTGTATGCAGAGGTCCTGTCAAACCCACATGGGGCCAAAACAAAGACAGGGAGCACACTAGGACAGAAAGAGAGGTTGGAAGACATTGAAGGAACTAGGACATGTGCAGGGACCATACCAGATACCTGTGGGGGCCAGGAACAGGTGAGCAGGAAGGACAAACCAAGAAGCATAGGGGCCATAACTAGGGAAGGGACTGAAGGAAGGAACACTCCACGGGAAGGAACTAAAACACATCAGAGGATGCAATGGGAGTCACAGTGGGAGGTGGAAAGGGAGAGATCCGTGTTTGTCTATGGGCTAGACGAAGCTAAAGGGGAAACTTATGATGAAAGAAAGCAGGAAGAGAAAAAAGTGATTGAAGATACCATGAAGGTGATAGGCGAGGGGGACATGACCCAGGTGGCAAATTTTCAGAGAATTGGGTGGTTCACAAAGAAAAGGAATCGGCCTCTCAAAGTAATTTTCAAGGCAGAATCAACCTGAACCATGATCCTGCAGGAGAAAGCACGGCTGAGAGGCAAGCAGGAGTTCCAGAGTGTGTACCTCGATCGAGACAGAACACAGGACGAAAGGAAGACGATGAAAGAGAGAGTTCAAAAACGAAAGGAGAAATGGGAGGAAATGAAAAAGGAGAGCAGAATAACCCAGGATCAAATGGAAGGACAAGCACACCCCCCCAGAAACACCTGCAGAAGGACTCCAGGCACGACACCCCCAAGGCAACTGAACAATCCAAACCAACCATCACACACCGATCCCTCTGTTCCCACCCCCCACACCACAGTTACAGTATTATAACAGAAGTTGAAGGTTTGGTAAACAAATGCAGATAGATTAACGAATAAACATGAATGGCAAGAAAGAATCAATGAGAAGTCCCCAGACATCATAGCAGTTACAGAGACAAAACTCACAGAGACAATAACAGATGCAATCTTCCCACCAGGATACCAGATCATGAGGAAAGATAGAAGGGGCAGGGGGGGAGGTGGGGTTGCTCTGCTCGTAAAAAACAGATGGAAATTCGAGAAAATGGAAGGCATAGATGAGACGGGAGAGACTACATAGTAGGTACACTTCAGTCTGGGGAACACAAAGTGGTCATTGCAGTGATGTATAATCCACCACAGAACTGCAGGAGGCCAAGAGAGGAATATGAAGAGAGCAACAGAGCAATGGTGGACACACTTGCTGAGGTGGCAAGAAGAGCTCACTCCAGCAGAGCAAAGTTGCTGGTTATGGGGGATTTCAACCACAGGGAGATTGACTGGGAAAACCTGGAGCCACATGGGGGTCCCGAAACATGGAGAGCCAGGATGTTGGACGTGGTGCTGGAAAACCTCATGCACCAACATGTTAAGGACACTACCAGAGTGAGAGGGGAGGATGAACCAGCAAGATTGGACCTTGTGTTCACCCTGGGCAGCTCAGACATTGAGGACATCAAGTATAAGAGTCCCCTAGGAGCTAGCGACCACGTGGTTCTGTGCTTTGAATACATAGAACTGCAAGTGGAGAGAATAACAGGAGTTGAATGGGAAAAGCCTGACTATAAAAGAGGGGACTACATAGGGTTGAAGAACTTCCTGCGGGAGGTCCAGTGGGACAGAGAACTGGCAGGAAAGCCAGTAAATGAAATGATGGAATATGTAACAACAAAATGCAAGGAGGCAGTGGAAAGGTTTATTCCCAAGGGCAACAGTAACAACGGGAAGACCAGAACGAGCCCCTGGTTTACCCGACGGTGTAAGGAGGCAAAAACAAAGTGCAATAGAGAATGGAAAAAGTACAGAAGGCAGAGAACACACGAAAATAGGGAGATCAGTCGCAGAGCCAGGAATGAGTATGCACAGGTAAGGAGGGAGGCCCAGCGACAGTATGAAAATGACATAGCATCGAGAATCAAGACTGACCCGAAACTTTTGTATAGCCACATCAGGAGGAAGACAACAGTCAAAGACCAGGTGATCAGATTAAGGACAGAAGGTGGAGAACTCACAAGAAATGATCAGGAGGTATGTGAGGAGCTGAACAGGAGATTTAAGGAAGTGTTTACAGTAGAGACAGGAAGGGCTGTGGGAAGACAGCACAGAAGGGAACATCAAGAGGGAATATACCAATAAGTGTTGGATGACATACGAACAACTGAGGAGGAGGTGAAGAAGCTCCTAAGTGACCTTGATACCTCAAAGGCGATGGGACCGGACAACATCTCCCCATGGGTCCTTAGAGAAGGAGCAGAGATGCTGTGCATGCCTCTAACCACAATCTTCAACACACCCCTTGAAACTGGGCAACTACCTGAGAAATGGAAGACAGCTAATGTAGTCCCCATATTTAAGAAAGGAAACAGAAACGAGGCGCTAAACTACAGACCTGTGTCTCTGACATGTATTGTGTGCAAAGTCATGGAGAAGATTATCAGGAGGAGAGTGGTCGAACACCTGGAAAGGAACAAGATTATAAATGAAAACCAGCATGGGTTCATGGAAGGCAAATCTTGTATCACAAACCTCCTGGAGTTTTATGACAAAGTAACAGAAGTAAGACACGAGAGAGAGGGGTGGGTAGATTGTGTTTTCCTAGACTGCAGGAAGGCCTTTGACACAGTTCCCCACAAGAGACTAGTGCAGAAGCTGGAGGATCAGGCGCATGTAACAGGGAGGGCACTGCAATGGATCAGGGAATACCTGACAGGGAGGCAGCAACGAGTCATGGTACGTGAAGAGGTATCACAGTGGGTGCCTGTGATGAGCAGGGTCCCACAGGGGGTCAGTTCTAGGACCAGTGCTATTTTTGATATATGTGAACGACATGATGGAAGGAATAGACTCTGAAGTGTCGCTGTTCGTAGATGTGAAGTTGATGAGAAGAATTAAATCGGATGAGGATGAGGCAGGACTGCAAAGAGACCTGGACAGGCTGGACATGTGGTCCAGTAACTGGCTTCTCGAATTCAATACAGCCAAATGGAAAGTCATGAGGATTGGGGAGGGGCAAAGAAGACCGCAGACAGAGTATAGGCTAGGTGGACAAAGACTACAGACCTCACTCAGGGAGAAAGACCTTGGGGTGACCATAACACCGAGCACATCACCGGAGGCACACATCAACGAAATAACTGCTGCAGCATACAGGCGCCTGGCAAACCTGAGAATAGCGTTCCGATACCTTAATAAGGAATCGTTCAAGACACTGTACACTGTGTATGTTAGGCCCATACTGGAGTATGCAGCACCAGTCTGGAACCCACACCTGGTCAAGCACGTCAAGAAGTTAGAGAAAGTACAAAGGTTTGCAACAAGGCTAGTCCCAGAGCTCAGGGGAATGTCGTATGAGGAAAGGTTGAGGGAAATCGGACTGACGACACTGGAGGACAGAAGGGTCAGGGGAGACATGATAACGACATACAAGATACTGCGGGGAATAGACAAGGTGGACAGAGATAGGATGTTCCAGAGAGGGGACACAGGGACAAGGGGTCACAGCTGGAAGCTGAAGACTCAGACGAGTCACAGGGACGTTAGGAAGTATTTCTTCAGTCAGGAAGTGGAATAGCCTAGCAAGTGAAGTAGTGGAGGCAGAAACCATACATAGTTTTAAGAAGAGGTATGATACAGCTCAGGAAGCAGAGAGAGAGAGGACCTAGTAGCGATCAGTGAAGAGGCGGGGCCAGGAGCTGAGTATCGACCCCTGCAACCACAATTAGGTGAGTACACACACACACACACACACACACACACACACATATGAGTCACAGGGATGTTAGGAGGTATTTCTTCAGTTATAGAGTAGTCAGGAAGTGGAATAGCCTAGCAAGTGAGGTAGTGGAGGTAGGAACCATACATAGCTTTAAGATGAGGTATGAATAAGCTTATGGAGCAAGGAGACAGAGGATCTAGTTGCACTCAGTGAAGAGGCGGGGCCAGGAGCTGAGTATCGACCCTTGCAACCACAATTAGGTGAGTAGCCTGTGACAGGCAAGGCACTAACAGTTTACAAAATACATTTTCGTTCGAAGTATTGTGGCAGCTAGACCTAATATCGGCCTAACTAGGTTTAGGCAGAGTTGGATTAGGCTAAATTATGTTATGTTATGTTATGGTGTTATGTTCAATTTGGCTAGGTTCAATTATTCTAGGTTCATTTAAACTAGATTAGGCTAGATCATAAAAGGCTTGATTAGGTTTGGTTTGGTTCAACACTATTTTTTTTTCCTGCGACTTTTACCTAGTTTTTCAACTAGCAATGCATCGGTCCTTGTCTTGTTTTCCATAAGTCCATCACCTGATATTGTTAAGAGGGTGTCAGGCAGCATGCTTCCTGCCCTGGCCTGCCAGCACCACGTTTGCCTGCACCATGAATGTGCCAGCATCACGTGTGCCTGCACCAAGTGTGTGCTAGCATCATGGCTTGCTTCTGCAGTGTTTTAAAATCTGAGGTTAGAGCGATGAAGGAGGAGGTCCTACTTCTCCAGGAGGAAATTGGGAGGCTGAAGGTTCACCTCGATGGGTTTGGGAGTGTGTGAGGTGTGAGGCTACCAGCAGTGAGGAGCAGTCTGTCATTCACTACGACGAGGCTGAAGGTGGTGAAGACAAAAAGACTCCCAATAGTTCAGAAATAATAAATTATATAAGGCTAGATGATAATAAACTATGCACGATTAGGGCCACAAGTGACATGGTCCTTAGACAAATAGATAAATTAAAACCTAACAAATCTCTGGGCCCCTGATGAACTGTATGCAAGGGTTCTGAAGGAATGTAAAGAGGAGCTTAGCAAACCCTTGACTAATCTTTTCAACACATCACTACAAACTGGCATAGTGCCAGATAAGTGGAAAATGGCAAATGTGATACCTATTTTTAAAGCATGTAACAGGTCCTTTCAGCGCTGTATAGCCCTTGTGGCTTAGCGCTTCTTTTTTATTATAATAATAATATAAATATGTAACAGGTCCTTAGATGAATGGTTCAGAGAACCGACACGTGTGGCGAAACGTTTCCTCAATAAAGATACCCAAGAGTTGCACCTGTGTCTAATTTAACAACAGGTCCTTAGCTTAGAACTATAGACCAATAAGCCTAACTTCCATAGTGGGAAAATTTATGGAATAAAAAATTGCCGAGGCAATTCATAGCCATTTTGAAAAGCATAAATTGATCAACGAATCTCAGCACAGTTTTAGAAAAGGGCGTTCCTGCCTTACATTGGTTGATTATGCTGCGCCACTACTTGCTCTTGTGTCTGACTGGAAGCTTGGAGGGCTGGAAAAACTGCAGAACGAAGCAATGAGGATCATTTTAGGATGCCCTCGTACTGCCAAAATTTTAAATATGCAAAAAGAACTTGATATTCCAAGCATCAGAGATCGTGTTACTGAAAGAAATATCCTAATTGGGGTTAATATGCTCAGGCAAGCTCGTTCAAACCCCTGCACAGAAGCCCTCCAAACTTTCCTCAGCACTGGTGAACACTCCTCCAGATGGATCGAAAAAACTGGAACCGACCTCCGCATGAATCAGATACATGATCTATGTCAAGTAAGGCAACAGCGGCACTTCTCCGCTCCATGGAATATTACCCCATTCCAAACTACCATTCCTCCATTTCCCCCCAAACTACTTCTTAAATCACAACCAAAACTTCGCCTTGAAGCCAAACATGAGGCCTTAAGCTGTATTGATAACTTAGTCACACAGCACACACTCTCGCAAATTATTTACGCTGATGGTTCTGTTCACCAATCCACTGCTGCAGCTGGTAGTGCTGCTGTTGTCGTACAGAGTGATGACTCTCTTAAAGAAATTGGAGCACGCATCAATAATTGGGCCTCTACCCTTCAGACAGAACTGTTTGCCATACTCCTTGCACTGAAATGCATCTACGTATCAAAGATTGACAGTGTAATTGCAACAGATTCTCTGTCATCCATAAATGCTCTCAACTCATTAAGCATAAATTGTGGCATGCTTGTGTCAGAAGCCAGACACAGGTATGGTAGGATTGTGGACAGTGGAGTCAGAGTGCACATGCTGTGGATTCCATCTCACATTGGTCTTCAGATGCATGATAGAACTGATAAATTGGCTAAGCTGTATGCTTTCAAAGAGGGAGTAGATTACAATCTTGGCTTGTCAGGTAGTAGTTTGAGAACAATAATACGAAAAGAACTTCAACTGAATTTTATGGACTTACGGCTCAGGGAGATTGACACCAGTGAGTCCATCTATCATCATTCTATCATGCAGGAGGAGCCACATGTCTATGGTGCATCCAACAAAATAAGCAGACTCTTGGATGTCACTACTGCCCGGCTATGGCTGGGTTACAAGTATCTTTGGCAGGTTAAATCACCACCACCAGATGTATA